>NC_137144.1:27836608-27839108 GCF_949319135.1 Squalius cephalus
ACTCTGAATCGTTTGCTTCTTGTGTGTTTGTTCTTTCTCGTCATGCACCTGATTATCATTTAAAGAGACATGCACCTCATTATCATTTAAAGAGACATGCGCCTAATTATCATTTAAAGAGACATGCGCCTAAGTATCATTTAAAGAGACATGCGCCTAATTATCATTTAAAGAGACATGCGCCTAAGTATCATTTAAAGAGACATGCGCCTAATTATCATTTAAAGAGACATGCACCTAATTATCATTTAAAGAGACATGCACCTCATTATCATTTAAAGGAGTCATAACCTAGTCTTAATTTGGATACCTACTGCTGTATTATAGTCTTTCATGCCCTTCTAAAAAATAAAAGTGGAAAAAAAAATAAAAACAGAGCTCCTAAAACCTTTATTTCTGAAGGCATTATTGTCTCGCGAGATCTGATGCGATGTTTTGGCTGTCGTGGACGTAGAGTCCATTCCCCGTGTTTACCTTGAAGCTAACGTTACATACAATAGCCGCATTAGTAGTTAGCTGCTGTTTGTTACACACAGTAGAGCAATAAAAACAGTCTTACCGTTTCAATTTCAGGCAAGTCCCGGATGGTTGGAATGGCACCTTTTTTCAAACGGAGCTTCGTGGCCAACTTCGCCTGATATTGGCCCAAATTTGTGAATGATTCCGGCGTACAATGTTTAGCGCAGACACCGAACAATAAGCCAGTTGAAAGTGTTGCTGGGACAGCGTCATTAAAAATGAATTTTATCCACTGGTCCCTGATAGTTTGGTCCGTTTTTGGTATAGAAAACACATTCGCATGTTGTTTCTGGCAGTCAACCACAGAGCAACTCACGTGTGCACTCGGTTTCTCCATCTTTCGCGACTGAACTGAATATGAGGGGGAGAGGGGAAGGGCGGGCTTCCTGCTGCGGTGTCCATATATGGTATATCCTGCCCCGTCTTGACGTCAAGACGGGGCTGAAATCAAAATCTCGTTTTTTAGTGCGCGTGCACGTGGGCTATTTTACAAACCCTGAGGTAAACAAACGCTTCACTTTTAAATATCGGCTTCCCGGCCAGTGTATAATCATTATGCAATCATAACATACATTGATTCTCGTGGAAAAGTGAAATTTGCAGGTTATGACTCCTTTAAAGAGACATGCGCCTAATTATCATTTAAAGAGACATGCGCCTAAGTATCATTTAAAGAGACATGCGCCTAATTATCATTTAAAGAGACATGCACCTAATTATCATTTAAAGAGACATGCGCCTAAGTATCATTTAAAGAGACATGCGCCTAAGGATCATTTAAAGAGACATGCGCCTAAGTATCATTTAAAGAGACATGCGCCTAATTATCATTTAAAGAGACATGCGCCTAAGTATCATTTAAAGAGACATGCGCCTAATTATCATTTAAAGAGACATGCGCCTAAGTATCATTTAAAGAGACATGCGCCTAATTATCATTTAGAGACATGTGCCTAAGTATCATTTAAAGAGACATGCGCCTAATTAGGTATCATTTAAAGAGACATGCGCCTAAGTATCATTTAAAGAGACATGCGCCTAAGTATCATTTAAAGAGACATGCGCCTAAGTATCATTTAAAGAGACATGCGCCTAATTATCATTTAAAGAGACATGTGCCTAAGTATCATTTAAAGAGACATGCGCCTAATTATCATTTAAAGAGACATGAACCTGATATCATTTAAAGAGACATGCGCCTAATTATCGTTTAAAGAGACATGTGCCTAATTATCATTTAAAGAGACAGGCACCTGATATCATTTAAAGAGACATGCGCCTAATTATCATTTAAAGAGACATGCACCTGATATCATTTAAAGAGACATGTGCCTAATTATCATTTAAAGAGACATGCACCTGATATCATTTAAAGAGACATGCGCCTAATTATCATTTAAAGAGACATGCGCCTAATTATCATTTAAAGAGACATGCACCTGATATAATTTAAAGAGACATGCGCCTAATTATCATTTAAAGAGACATGCACCTGATATCATTTAAAGAGACATGCACCTAATTATCATTTAAAGAGACATGCACCTGTTTATAATTTAAAGAGACATGCGCATGATTATCATTTAAAGAGACATGCACCTCATTATCATTTAAAGAGACATGCACCTCATTATCATTTAAAGAGACATGCACCTGATTATCATTTAAAGAGACATGCACCTCATTATCATTTAAAGAGACATGCACCTAATTATCATTTAAAGAGACATGCACCTGTTTATCATTTAAAGAGACATGCGCCTAAGTATAATTTAAAGAGACATGCGCCTGATTATCATTTAAAGAGACATGCGCCTCATTATAATTTAAAGAGACATGCACCTCATTATCATTTAAAGAGACATGCACCTCATTATCATTTAAAGAGACATGCACCAAAACAGGTCACTGTGAACAGAGCTGTTTTTGAGGAAGTAAAAGGGTGTTGTTTTACACAACCATTGAGGAATTTTAACCAAAA
>NC_137144.1:27851608-27896608 GCF_949319135.1 Squalius cephalus
AAACTTCGTCTGTTTTTAATTATTTATTTTAATTATTTAATTTAATGCTTTATATTTTATTTAATTTTATTATTATTAATTGTATTATTATTATTTTTTAATTTTTTTATACTGCCGTCTGTTGATGGTCGTCCAACACCTTCCTGTTTAAACACACACCGTTGCAATAACATGTTTGATTTACTCTGGCTGCACATTTCATTTTATTCTTATATATTTTATTTTATTTTATTTTATTTTATTTTTCATTTAATTTTCATTTATTTATTTTAATTTTAATTTTAATTTTAATTTAATTTAATTTAATTTTAATTTAATTTTAATTTTAATTTTAATTTTAATTTTAATTTATTTTATTTTAATTTAATTTAATTTTATTTATTTTTTTTTTTTTTTTTTTTACATTTTTTTTATTTTTTCTTTTTCTTCTGCCGTCTGTTGATGGTCGTCCAACACCTTCCTGTTTAAACACACACCGTTGCAATAACACGTTTGATTTACTCTGGCTGCACGAGCCTTTGTACTTTTATGAGCTTTAGTTTCCTTGTTTGTATTTTCATTTTACAATGTTTTAGTTTATAATAATATTGGTGGAAAGGGTTTCGCCCACCGCAGAAAACACACCATTACACACAAAAGCACTAAAACACTTTTTTTCTGAGAGTTTTCACAGACAAAATGTGGTTTTATATGCATTCAAGGCTTATATAAGGAAACACTTGCACGCTTAGACAAGCAAACGTGTCTGTTTTTCATGAAATTTCCCAGTGTTTATGCTGTACATCCCAAAAATTTATTCACATGGTGTCCAAACACAGATTGATTACCAGAGTAAAGCGCTAGTTTTTGAGCAGCTGTCAGAGAAATGTGCAGATCTCATGGTTTGTGTTTGTGTTTGATGCCCAGGTGAAGGAGGAGATGCTTTTCGAGGCTCTGACGACACGCAAGACGGTGACGGTGGGAGAGAGACTGATTGTGCCATACAAACTAGCTGAGGTGAGACTGAAGACACACTTCAACACACTTCAACACACCCCTGAACTCACACACACCTTCTGCACGATGCTTCAGAAACCTGGATAATGCTGATGTGATCGAGGACGGTTGTCTTTTTACTGAGTATTATGAAATCTTGACTTTTGTTTAAAGTTGTTGTGTTTTATGTGCAATGGATGAATCTCTTCATGCTTTACACACACACACACACACACACACACACACACACACACACACACACACACACACACACACACACACACACACACACACACACACACACACACACACACAGCCTCAGACTATCTCTCTGTCTCATCTCACTTTCTCTTGTGGTCTTATTTTACTCCTGAAGACTGCACGTTTCCTCCTCAGTGTGTGTGTGTGTGTGTGTGTTTATTACTCAGTGGTTTATCTGAAAACCCCAGTGCTTCAGAAAACAAACACACACACACACCTTTCCTGTAATATTTTGAGTTTCTTCTCCTCCATTTCTGAGTGTGTAATCATAAATGTTAAAGTGTTGTGAATAATGAATCATGCTGGGGGAGTTTTATATAATGTTTCATCCCTCCTCCAGAATTAGGCTAAAAATAAAACAACAAATCAATAATGCAGGAGTTACTTCTGCAACACTGGGCATGAGGTTGTGTTATATTATGAAGACAGTTGCCGCTTGAATCCATAAACCTTAGGATTCAACGTCCTTGAGTCTCTAAACAGCCAATCAGCTCCGCTGTATCCCAGCATGCCCTGCGACACGAGGCCCGTTTCTCGTTTAGCTTCTCTTACAGGGCGTCAGAAACTGGAGAGTGGGGAGAGAGTTTTATGTGTTTTGGCTCGTGCAGGTTCAATAAGCAGCGTTTTTGGCAGCTTTCATCTGCAGCTTTATGGGCTTCACACATGCTGAAGGAGATTTGTGCACCGCTGGATGTTTAAATCATCTGTCAGAGAGACTCTGAGAGACTCTGATAGACTCAGATAGACTCAGAGAGACTCAGAGAGACTCACACTCAGAGAGACTCACACTCAGAGAGACTCTCAGACTCACACTCAGAGAGACTCACACTCAGATAGACTCAGATAGACTCAGAGAGACTCAGAGAGACTCACACTCAGAGAGACTCAGAGAGACTCACACTCAGAGAGACTCAGATAGACTCAGAGAGACTCAGAGAGACTCAGAGAGACTCAGAGACTCAGACTCAGAGAGACTCACACTCAGATAGACTCACACTCAGATAGACTCAGATAGACTCAGAGAGACTCAGAGAGACTCACACTCAGAGAGACTCAGAGACTCAGACTCAGAGAGACTCACACTCAGAGAGACTCACACTCAGATAGACTCAGATAGACTCAGAGAGACTCACACTCAGAGAGACTCAGAGAGACTCACACTCAGAGAGACTCAGATAGACTCAAAGAGAGACTCAGAGAGACTCAGAGAGACTCAGAGAGACTCAGAGAGACTCAGAGACTCAGACTCAGAGAGACTCACACTCAGAGAGACTCAGAGACTCAGACTCAGAGAGACTCACACTCAGAGAGACTCAGACTCAGAGAGACTCAGAGACTCAGACTCAGAGAGACTCAGACTCAGAGAGACTCAGACTCAGAGAGACTCAGACTCAGAGAGACTCAGACTCAGAGAGACTCAGACTCAGAGAGACTCAGACTCAGAGAGACTCAGACTCAGAGAGACTCAGACTCAGAGAGACTCAGAGAAACTCAGAGAGACTCAGAGAAACTCAGAGAGACTCAGAGAGACTCACACTCAGAGAGACTCACACTCAGAGAGACTCACACTCAGAGAGACTCAGAGACTCAGACTCAGAGAGACTCAGACACAGAGAGACTCAGAGAGACTCAGACTCAGAGAGACTCAGAGAAACTCAGAGAGACTCACACTCAGAGAGACTCAGAGAGACTCAGAGAGACTCACACTCAGAGAGACTCAGAGAGACTCACACTCAGATAGACTCAGAGAGACTCAGAGAGACTCAGAGAGACTCAGAGACTCAGAGACTCAGACTCAGAGACTCAGACTCAGAGAGACTCACACTCAGAGAGACTCAGAGACTCAGACTCAGAGAGACTCACACTCAGAGAGACTCAGAGAGACTCAGACTCAGAGAGACTCAGAGACTCAGACTCAGAGAGACTCAGAGAGACTCAGACTCAGAGAGACTCAGAGAAACTCAGAGAGACTCAGACTCAGAGAGACTCAGAGAAACTCAGAGAGACTCAGAGAGACTCACACTCAGAGAGACTCACACTCAGAGAGACTCACACTCAGAGAGACTCAGAGACTCAGACTCAGAGAGACTCAGACACAGAGAGACTCAGAGAGACTCAGACTCAGAGAGACTCAGAGAAACTCAGATAGACTCAGAGAGACTCACACTCAGAGAGACTCACACTCAGAGAGACTCAGATAGACTCAGAGAGACTCAGAGAGACTCACACTCAGAGAGACTCAGAGACTCAGACTCAGAGAGACTCACACTCAGAGAGACTCAGAGACTCAGACTCAGAGAGACTCAGACTCAGAGAGACACAGAGAGACTCAGAGAGACTCAGACTCAGAGAGACTCAGAGAAACTCAGAGAGACTCAGATAGACTCACACTCAGAGAGACTCAGAGACTCAGACTCAGAGAGACTCACACTCAGAGAGACTCAGAGACTCAGACTCAGAGAGACTCAGACACAGAGAGACTCAGAGAGACTCAGACTCAGAGAGACTCAGAGAAACTCAGAGAGACTCAGAGAGACTCACACTCAGAGAGACTCACACTCAGAGAGACTCACACTCAGAGAGACTCAGAGACTCAGACTCAGAGAGACTCACACTCAGAGAGATTCAGAGACTCAGACTCAGAGAGACTCAGACACAGAGAGACTCAGAGAGACTCAGACTCAGAGAGACTCAGAGAAACTCAGATAGACTCAGAGAGACTCACACTCAGAGAGACTCACACTCAGAGAGACTCAGACTCAGAGAGACTCAGAGAAACTCAGATAGACTCAGAGAGACTCACACTCAGAGAGACTCACACTCAGAGAGACTCACACTCAGAGAGACTCAGATAGACTCAGAGAGACTCAGAGAGACTCACACTCCGAGAGACTCAGAGACTCAGACTCAGAGAGACTCACACTCAGAGAGACTCAGAGACTCAGACTCAGAGAGACTCAGACACAGAGACTCAGACTCAGAGAGACTCAGAGAAACTCAGAGAGACTCAGATAGACTCACACTCAGAGAGACTCACACTCAGAGAGACTCAGAGACTCAGACTCAGAGAGACTCACACTCAGAGAGACTCAGAGACTCAGACTCAGAGAGACTCAGACACAGAGAGACTCAGACTCAGAGAGACTCAGAGAAACTCAGAGAGACTCAGATAGACTCACACTCAGAGAGACTCACACTCAGAGAGACTCAGAGACTCAGACTCAGAGAGACTCACACTCAGAGAGACTCAGATAGACTCACACTCAGAGAGACTCACACTCAGAGAGACTCAGAGACTCAGACTCAGAGAGACTCACACTCAGAGAGACTCAGAGACTCAGACTCAGAGAGACTCAGACACAGAGAGACTCAGACTCAGAGAGACTCAGAGAAACTCAGAGAGACTCAGATAGACTCACACTCAGAGAGACTCAGAGACTCAGACTCAGAGAGACTCAGACACAGAGAGACTCAGATAGACTCACACTCAGAGAGACTCAGAGAGACTCAGACTCAGAGAGACTCAGACACAGAGAGACTCAGAGAGACTCACACTCAGAGAGACTCACACTCAGAGAGACTCAGAGAGACTCAGACTCAGAGAGACTCAGAGACTCACACTCAGAGAGACTCACACTCAGAGAGACTCACACTCAGAGAGACTCAGAGAGACTCAGAGAGACTCAGAGAGACTCAGAGAGACTTATTTTATTGTTATTTGACCTTTATTTTTCCTTAAACGTCGGCTCTCAGCGCTGCAGTTGTTCACGCTGGACTCTGTAGATGGACAAACATCATCTCTTCAGATGTGTGATGTGTGATGTCCAGTGGAGGGTCTGAGACTGTAGTGCTCATGTGTCTGACGCTCGTGTGTGTGTGCAGGCGGGGACGGTGAGGGACTCCATGGCCAAGTCTCTGTACGGCGCTCTGTTCGACTGGATCGTCTTCCGCACCAATCACGCGCTGCTCTACAACAAAGACCTGGAGGACTCGGCCAAGGTACACACACACACACACACACACACACGACTACTTATATTTATGTATATATAAATACACACACATGCATGTATATATTTAAGAAAAAATGTGTTATCTATATATAAAATATGTAATTTATATGTAATAAAATATCAATTATATATAAATATATATACAGGATATACATTCAAATATTTATTAAATGTATATATATACATATAATAAATAAATAATTATACACAGTACACACACATATTATGTAAACACAAACTTTTATTTTAAAAGTTATATAGCACTAATATATATATGTGTGTGTGTGTGTGTGTTTTCATTTGTTTACTCATATAGACATTTTCTGATAGTTTACTGGCTAATTGTCGTTCTCTAGCCTTTCATAAGCCGTCCTGAAAGTGATAATGTGGTGAACTGGCGTGTGACGTGACCCTGCATCATGTTCCCAGTTCTCCCGCTGATATATCTGTGGTCCTGATCACGGGATTGATGTGTTTCAGATCCTGTCCATCGGGGTGCTGGACATCTTCGGCTTCGAGGACTACGAGAACAACAGCTTCGAGCAGTTCTGCATCAACTTCGCCAACGAGACGCTGCAGCATTACTTCAACCAGCACATCTTCAAACTCGAGCAGGTAAAGCCTCATCTCTGACTCTGACTCTGATCTGCACATCACTGTGATCATTACTGATGTTTGCGGAGGCGCAAGTCATTATTAATACACTTCATAGCGTATAATACAAGCCTTCCTGAAGGATCTCAATGCGGATTCAGCTTTGAATAGAGTGAGATTTGCTTTGTTCTTTGAGTATAAAGCAGTAGTTCATACAAAGAAGTCAACTTTTCTGTGAACTACTCTTCAACATCAATTTGTTTGTTTGTTCAAGTATTCAGTTTAGTTTTATTACGGTCTAATCTCTGATATTTATCACTGCATTTGAGTAGTCAGATTTTAGCCTTGTGTTTGATGTTATGAAATTTATCCCTATTAATATTTGACTATATTACAGTAAAAAAAAGTTGATCATGTGACGTTGACTCTCTCAGGAGGAGTATCGGTCGGAGGGCATCAGCTGGCACATGATCGAGTACATCGACAACACGGCCTGCATTAACCTCATCAGTAAGAAGCCCACGGCGCTGCTCCACCTGCTGGACGAAGAGTGCAAGTGCGTCTCAGCCACACTACACAACACACAACATCTCTGTGACCCTGGACCACAGAACCAGTCAAGGGTCTTTTTTTATTGAGATTTATACATCATCTGAATTACATTATAAGCTTTCCATTGATGTATGGTTTGTTAGGATAGGGCAATATGGAATCTAAAAATCTAAACATTGAGAAAATCTCCTTTAAAGTTGTGCATTTATGTTCACGATTGTGCTGCATTCACTCACAAAAATAAGTGTTTTATATATTTACGGTAGGAAATTTACTAAATATCTTCATGGAACATGATCTTTACTTAATATCCTAATGATTTTTGGTGTAAAAGAAAAATTGATAGTTTTGACCCATAACAATGTATTGTTGGCTATTGCTTCAAATATACCCGTGCGACATGTGACTGGTTTTGTGGTCCAGGGTCACATATGACTCATTGCAGTTTTGCAGTTATCATATATTGGAAACATTATCATATTATGTTATCATAAAAAATGATCATAAATAATGACTTAAGAGTTTTAAAGCTTTCAAATAAAGTATATTTCATCAGGGATTAATGGGAGTTGATGTTGGTTTGTAGTTTTCCTCAGGCGTCTAACCAGACTCTGCTGGACAAGTTCAAGCGTCAGCACGAGGGCAGCGCGTTCATCGAGTTCCCGGCCGTCATGGAGCCGGCCTTCATCATCCGCCACTACGCCGGGAAGGTCAAGTACGGCGTCAAGGTCAGGATCTACGTCTCAGAGGATCAAACCTGCTCTCTGCCACAGAATCAAATATAAAAACACCTTTTTATCTCTCAAGTCTTACTTTTAATCTTTCAATTGGGAGTTTATATCTTTCAATTCTGAGAAAGAAGTCAGAATCGTGAGATATAAACTCTCAATTACATTTTTTTATTCTGTGGCGGAAACAAGCTTCCATATGTGTGTGTGTGTGTGTGAGATTAAGTAGTAAGCATTTGCATATGTTTGTACACACACACACACACACACCACTTCCAGTGACCTAATTCTGCGATTTAATCTGATTGGTTGGATTGGCCCCTCGGCTACGAGTGTATCTGGAGCACATGTTTGGCAGAGAGGGTTAAATCTACACGCTACACACACACGCGCACACACACACACCCACACACACACACACACACACACACACACACACACACACACACTCACTCACTCACACTCACTCACACTCACTCACACTCACTCACTCACACACACACACACACACACACACACACACACACACACACTCACTCACTCACACACACACACACACACACACACACACACACACACACACACACACACACACACACACACACACAGCTGCTTCACATCAACCATATTCATTTTCTGTTATTTTTATATCTTTAGACACAATTATAGTTTTTATTAATATTTTGAAGTATTCTTGTATATTTTCTGTTATAATTTTAATTTTAGTGAATTTTTTTGTCATTTTTGACATTATTTGTCTATATAGTTTTTATTAATGTTAGTACAGCAGTTAAACTAAATTTAAATAAGATGTTTCCTTGGCAAGTAACAAAAAAAAAAAAGTTTAATTTTATTATATTTTATTATCAAGTAACAAAAATGCTTTTTATAAAAAATAGTTTTACTTATAGTTACTTATAATAACCGTAGTTTATTAGCATACTAATCTGACTATTTTACAGTATGCATGATAAATATGGAATGGAAAAATACACTTTCCCTTAAAAAACAGTTTTTATCCGATAGCCCTTTTTTTCTCTATTGTACATATTTATTATTATTTTTATTTTTTTGCATTGTTTACATTTACATTCTGTACCATTTGTTTACATTAGTTTATATTTATGTATATATTTAAATATTGAATGTCATTTACATTTACACATATGCATTTGGCAGACGCCTTTATCCAAAGCCATTGCATTTCAAGGTCCACATTTACACTCTCATCAGTTCTTGTTTTCCCTGGGACTCGAACCCATGACCTCGGCGTTGCGAGCGCTAGCGCTCCACTGTTTGAGCTGCAGGAAAGCGATAGTCGTCATAAAGCTGAGAGATGTGAGATGTGAGTGTTTGTCCCGCAGGATTTCCGGGAGAAGAACACGGACCACATGCGTCCTGATATCGTGGCTCTGCTGAAGAGCAGCCGTAACGCGCTCGTGTGCGGCCTGATGGGACTCGACCCCGTGGCCACCTTCAGATGGGCCGTGATCCGCGCCTTTTTCCGAGCGCTCGTGGCCTTCCGGGAGTCTGGGACACGGCACACGGAGAAGAGGACGACCAGCGGTGAGTGACCACACTTACAGTCAAACACACGTTTATTCAGACGCCTTCAACATTCAAATGCTCATTCTGAAATATTGAAACATGCATGATTATATAGTCCTGAACTGTTGGTTTGCGGAGTTGCATGTGTGTTTGCAAACGGCTCCTCGATGGTTTATCAAACGCATTTGTGAACATGTGCTTTATTTTATTAAGGTGTTTGTTGTTGCAGAAACTCAGTCGATTAGTGAGAACAACAACTGTAGATGACACTTCTGAAACATTCATGAGTGACTCGCGGCTGATGCGCTTCAATGCATTTGCTTACTCTCTCTGTCTCTCTCTCTCTCTCTCTCTCTCTCTCTCTCTCTCTCTCTCTCTCTCTCTCTCTCTCTCTCTCTCTCTCCCTCTCTCTCTCTCTCTCTCTCTCTCGCTCTCTCTCTCTCTCGCTCTCTCCCTCTCCCTCTCCCTCTCCCTCTCTCTCTCTCTCTCTCTCTCTCTCTCTCTCTCTCTCTGCCCCCCCCCCCCCCCCCCCAGGTTCTGATGGTCCAGTTCAGAATCAGAAAAGTGTGGACAGCTTCAGTTTCCTTCATCACCCTGTTCACCAGCGGAGCCTTGAGATCCTGCAGCGCTGCAAAGATGACAGATACAGTGAGACAATCCCTTTTCAGCAGGAGAACAGTGATCAAACCAGGCTTTACACTGAGAACCCAACCACGCCCCCATCCATTGACCACGCCCCAACCACGCCCACCCATTGGCCACGCCCCCATCCATTGACCACGCCCCCAACCACAACCCACCCATTAACCACGCCCCCATCCATTGCCCACGCCCCCAACCAAGCCCACCCATTAACCACGGCCCATCAATTGACCACGCCCCCAACCACAACCCACCCATTGACCACGCCCCCAACCCACTCATTAACCACAGGCCCAACCACACCCCCACCCTTAGTCACACCCCCCAGATCACGCCCCCACCCATCAACCACGCCCCCGTCCTCTTTTCTGAAAACTAAAATATGGTCACCCTACATCAACATGTTCTGAGTGTTCTGCTAATCGTACTGTTAATGCTAGTACTAACGAGAGGATTGTTTTTGTGTCTCTCGCTCTCATTATTTTTGGTTTTAAATGTGTTGAATTTGTATTTTATTTTATGTCAGCTGTTGAATTTTGTTTTTGGCCAAGCAAAATTGGCTATTTATATACATAGGAAAAATTATTTTGAACAAAATTTGGACACATTTTTTTCAAACATGGTGCAAGCAAGAATATTGATTGATTTTGCTTATTACACGCGTGTGGATGATCTTATCACTCATGAAGGTATTTGGTGTTGCCGTGAGGCGTTGCGCTCTGTGTTTGAAAGTGATTAGTTTTTTGCACATATCTTGTGAGTTGGGGTTGCTTTTAATATTTCTGCAATATGCATATTGTAGTTTAAATATACTGTGAAATGTATTTGTACATCACTCTCACTCTCTCTCTCTCCCCCTCTCTCTCGTGATTGACAGATTCGTGTATCAGCAGAAGGAGTCCGCGGACGCCACTGTCGGACCTGCAGGGCTCAAACACACTCGGCCAGAAACTATCCAGGTACGGCAGGTTAATGTTGGTTAATGGTCACATGACATTGAGGGAAACAAATAAAACACCACAATTTGTGATTGTGATTTTTTACCACAATAAAAAATCTATCTAACTATCTATCTATCTAGAGGTTTTTCCACACATCAGTCGTTCAGTTTGAATGTGTGTGTGTGTGTGTGTGTCTCAGGGACTGTGGCGTTCGAGGCTCGAGGTCCTCGTTCTCCTCTCACGACGAGGAGGGGATCTTCGTGAACACTGTGAACAACAAGCTTCTGGAGCGAGCGCAGGGAATCCTGATGTGAGTACCAACAGCCTTCAGTTCCTCCGACTCATGTTCACTCGCTCTCACACACTCTCTCTTTCCTGAAGGCGGAACAAGAACTACAAGACCAAGCCCAGCCTCCCGAAGGTAAGCGCCCCACTCTCGCTTTATTCAATTCACATTTATTTGTACAGCGCTTTTCACAACACACATCGTTTCAGCTTTACAGAAAATGCATGAGTCCACATTACAATTTACAGTGATCAGATTTCAGAGGAAACTGTCTAAGTTATGCATTTCAGAAATGTACATATACAAAATCACAGTTAGCGAAAAATGTATTAATTAAAACAATGTAATGATTTAATGCAGAAACAATGAGCTCACAGAAGTAATGAATACTTGTTTGTTAACAAATGATTATGACATTTAGAAAAATGTAGCATTGGTGCATGTTCAGTCAGAGTTATTTAAAGGGGACAGACCATGTAAACCGTGTTTAAGTGCTATAATCGGGTCCCGGTGCTTCTCACAGCACAGAAAACGTGAAAAGTGAAACCCAGTAATGAAGTCTTTCTCTGCAAGCATGTCAAAAAATAAGCCGTCAATAATCAATGTTGATTCAATTCAGTTCAATGTTGCGAAGTTCATCAATTATGAAATAAATTTAATCCAGTTAATTCTGGCCCTGTTCTGAACGGAGGCGGAGCAGAAGCTCATTTGCATTTAAAGAGACACACACACAAAAATAGCGTGTTTTTGCTCACACCCAAAAAGGGGCAAATTTGACAAGCGATAATAAATGATCGGGGGGGTTTTTGTGCTGAAATTTCACAGATTTACACCATAGATTTATGACATCTTGTGAAAAGGGCCATAATATGTCACCTTTAAATCTTATGTAACATATACTGTATGTAACACACAGTTGACCGTATTTGACTTGACGGAGGTTTTGTTGTGTGTTCAGCACTTGCTGGATGTGAAGTCACTGAAGTATCTGAGCTGTCTGACGCTTCACGACCGCATAACCAAATCCCTCCTGCACCTGCACAAGAAGAAGAAGCCGCCCAGCATCAGCGCTCAGTTCAACGTGAGGATTTGTAGAATTTTATTATTTTTATTATGCTTCAACACTAACAAACAAGGTACATTATCAAATCTCTGAATGCCTTCGGTTGAGCATAGCTAGTACCGAAACAGAAAAATGTTCGACGTCCTTTAACACTTGCTCATCTGCATTGTGTCGGCACTGAAACTCAGTCTTGTGTTCATGATGCAGGTTTCTCTGAACAAGCTGATGGAGACGCTGGGACAGTCCGAGCCGTACTTCGTTAAATGCATCCGGTCTAATGCAGAAAAGGTAGAGTATGTGTCTTATTTCTGACGAAAGTCGCTAGATTTAGATGCGCGGTTTGACTAGCGTCGTTGTTTCCTAGCTTCCTCTGCGCTTCAACGATGCGCTGGTGTTGAGACAGCTGAGATACACTGGGATGCTGGAGACCGTGAGGATTCGGCAGTCTGGATACAGCGTCAAGTACAGCTTTCAGGTGAGAAAACTCTATTCAACACACGCGTCAAGTCAGCAGAATTCATCAGTTAAACAGAAAACTGTGATTCAGCTCAGTTCAATTCAGTGGTAATATAATTCAGTCCAATAACAGTGTCAGTGCTGGAACAAATTCAAGTTTAATGATGATTCAGGCCAGTTCAATAACAGTCAATGTTGCAAAGTTCAATTATGAAACAAATTCAATTCAGTTTAATGTTTTTGCTATTCAGTTCAATAACAGTCAGTGTTGCAAAGTTCAATTATGAAACAAATTAAATTCAGTTTAATGTTTTTGCTATTCAGTTCAATAACAGTCAGTGTTGCAAAGTTCATCAATTATGAAAGAAATTCAATTCAGCTCAATGTTGATTTAATTCAGTTCAATAACAGCGTCAATATTGCAGATTTCATCAATTATGAAACAAATTCAAAACAGTTCAACATTAATTCAATTCAGTTCAATAACATTCAATGTTGCAAAGTTCATCAATTATGAAACAAATTCAATTCAGTTCAGCATTAATTCAGTTCAATAACATTCAATGTTGCAAATTTCATTAATTATGAAACAAATTCAATTCAGTTCAACTTTAATTCAGTTCATTTTAACAACAGTTGATGTTTCAAAGTTCATCAATTATGAAAGAAATTCAATTCAGCTCAGTGTTGTTTTAATTCAGTTCAATAAGAGTCAATATTGCAAAGTTCAATTATGAAACAAATTAAATTCAGTTTAATGTTTTTGCAATTCAGTACAATAACAGTCAGTTTTGTACAGTTCATCAATTATGAAAGAAATTAAATTCAGTTCAATAACAGTCGATGTTGCAAAGTTCATCAGTTATGAAAGAAATTCAATTCAGCTCAATGTTGATTTAATTCAGTTCAGTAAGAGTCAATATTGCAAAGTTCAATTATGAAACAAATTAAATTCAGTTTAATGTTTTTGCAATTCAGTTCAATAACAGTCAGTGTTGCAAAGTTCATCAATTATGAAAGAAATTCAATTCAGCTCAATGTTGATTTAATTCAGTTCAATAACAGCGTCAATATTGCAGATTTCATCAATTATGAAACAAATTCAAAACTGTTCAACATTAATTCAATTCAGTTCAATAACATTCAATGTTGCAAAGTTCATCAATTATGAAACAAATTCAATTCAGTTCAGCATTAATTCAGTTCAATAACATTCAATGTTGCAAATTTCATTAATTATGAAACAAATTCAATTCAGTTCAGCATTAATTCAGTTCAATAACATTCAATGTTGCAAAGTTCATTAATTATGAAACAAATTCAATTCAGTTCAGCATTAATTCAGTTCAATAACATTCAATGTTGCAAAGTTCATCAATTATGAAACAAATTCAATTCAGTTCAGCATTAATTCAGTTCAATAACATTCAATGTTGCAAATTTCATTAATTATGAAACAAATTCAATTCAGTTCAGCATTAATTCAGTTCAATAACATTCAATGTTGCAAATTTCATTAATTATGAAACAAATTCAATTCAGTTCAGCATTAATTCAGTTCAATAACATTCAATGTTGCAAATTTCATTAATTATGAAACAAATTCAATTCAGTTCAGCATTAATTCAGTTCAATAACATTCAATGTTGCAAAGTTCATCAATTATGAAACAAATTCAATTCAGTTCAGCATTAATTCAGTTCAATAACATTCAATGTTGCAAATTTCATTAATTATGAAACAAATTCAATTCAGTTCAACTTTAATTCAGGTCATTTTAACAACAGTTGATGTTTCAAAGTTCATCAATTATGAAAGAAATTCAATTCAGCTCAGTGTTGTTTTAATTCAGTTCAATAAGAGTCAATATTGCAAAGTTCAATTATGAAACAAATAAAATTCAGTTTAATGTTTTTGCAATTCAGTACAATAACAGTCAGTTTTGTACAGTTCATCAATTATGAAAGAAATTAAATTCAGTTCAATAACAGTCGATGTTGCAAAGTTCATCAATTATGAAAGAAATTCAATTCAGATCAATGTTGATTTAATTCAGTTCAATAACAGCGTCAATATTGCAGATTTCATCAATTATGAAACAAATTCAATACAGATCAACATTAATTCAATTCAGTTCAATAACATTCAATGTTGCAAAGTTCATCAATTATGAAACAAATTCAATTCAGTTCAAAAACAGTCAATGATGCAAATTTCATTCATTATGAAACAAATTCAATTCAGTTCAACTTTAATTCAGTTCAGTTTAACAACAGTTGATGTTGCAAAGTTCATCAATTATGAAAGAAATTGAATTCAGCTCAATGTTGATTTAATTCAGTTCAATAAGAGTCAATGTTGCAAAGTTCAATTATGAAACAAATTTAATTCAGTTCAATGTTGATTCAGTTCAATAACAGTGTCAATGTTGCAAAGTTCATCAATTATGAAACAAATTCAAATTAGTTCAGTGTTGATTCAGTTCAGAGTCAGTGTTGCAAAGTTCATCAATTATAAAACAAATTCAATTCAGTTTAATGTTAATTCAATTCAGTTCAATAACAGCGTCAATGTTGCAAACATTCAGTTCAGTTCAATATTGATTCAGTTTAATAACAGAGTCAGTGTTGCAAAGTTCATCAATTATGAAACCAATTCAATTCAGTTCAATGTTGATTCAGTTCAGTAACAGTCAATGTTGCAAAGTTCATCAATAATGAAATTCAATTCAGCTCAATGTTGATTTAATTCAGTTCAATATCAGTGTCAATGTTGCAGATTTCATCAATTATGAAACAAATTCAATTCAGTTCCATTTGATTCAATTCAGTTCAAAAACAGTACTGATGTTGCACAGTTTGTCAATTTATGAAACAGATATGATTCAGCTGTAAGACATTAGTCTCATTATCCAGTTCAGGGTTTTGTCAGTGCAGTGGAATCGATCATATTTCTGAATGTTTCGTGTGGATCGCTTTACGGAGCTGTTGTGTGTCTCTTCAGGATTTTGCTCATCATTTCCACGTGCTTTTACCCGCTGGATTTCACGGCTCTCAGTCGGCCATCAGACAGTTCCTGCAGAGCGCAGACCTCGAGCCCGACGGGTATCAAGTGGGCAGAAACATGGTAACAAACACATCCCTATAGACCCTTTCTGTGCCGACATCACTATTATGTCACAGCGTTAGGTGGAGGAAAAACAGGGAAAACTGGAGGCGGCCAATACAAACCAGAACAGATTCGCTACATAAGGAGCTTCAAATATCATTTTGTTGTGTTGTTGGGTGTCAGAATCCAGTCAATGTTGCAAAGTTCAATTGTGAAACAAATTAAATTCAGTTGAATGTTTTTACAATTCAGTTCAATAACAGTCAGTGTTTCAGTTCATCAATTATGAAAGAAATTCAATTCAGTTCAATAACAGTCGAAGTTGCAAAGTTCATCAATTATGAAAGAAATTCAATTCAGCTCAATGTTGATTTAATTCAGTTCAATAACAGCGTCAATATTGCAGATTTCATCAATTACGAAACAAATTCAATTCAGTTCAACATTAATTAAATTCAGTTCAATAACATTCAATGATGCAAAGTTCATCAATTATGAAACAAATTCAATTCAGTTTAAAAACAGTCAATGTTGCAAAGTTCATCAATTATGAAAGAATTTCAATTCAGCTCAATGTTGGTTTAATTCAGTTCAGATTGGACCGGGTCACGACACTGACCTGAGCGAGTGTGTGTTCCTGCAGGTGTTTCTGCGAGAGCATCTGCGTCAGAAGCTTCAGGACGAGCTTCATCAGGAGGTGTTGAGGAGGATCGTGTGTTTGCAGAGACGCTTCAGGACGAAGCAGGAGAGAAAGCTCTTCAGCCGGCAGAGACGAGCCGCTCGCCTCATTCAGGTATATCTTATAGGAATATGTCTCTATAAATATCCAGAGAGAAAATGCCTCAGTGGCTGTGTTTACATCGATGAATCTGAACGTAGTGTTTACATGAATGCTAATCAAGTGATCGGGTTGATGTGCATATATATATATATATATATATATATATATATATATATATATATATATATATATATATATATATATATATATATATATATTATATTTTTTTTAAATATATATACATATAAACAACTAGTAAAAAATATATACGTTTTTAAAATATTTTTTTACATTTATTATATTTATTTTAAATTATATATAAATTATGATAAAAATAAATCCTATATAAAAAAATAAAAAAATAAATATATATATATATATATATATATATATATATATATGATTTTTATGTATGATTTTTAAATTTTAAAAATGTTTTTTTAAATATGTAAATTATTTAAAAAATATAAACATTTATAAAATGTATGAAATATAAAATATAGTCATTTTGATACATATTCATTTGTTATATACATTTAAATTTTATATACTTTTAATAAAAAAAATATATCTTTTTTTAAAAATATAAATGTATATTTATTTTACTTTTTATGTATATATTATATAAAAAATGATAAAATAACTATTAAAATGTATATACATTTTTAAATAATGACATTTAATAATGAAATAATCACAAACAATTTTAACACAAAGTAATAGCTACGTAATCATTCTATAACCAACTTATTTGTGTATTTAATATACATTTGAAACTTCTATAGATGCAAATATAAACTATTTTACAACAGTTTCAAATAAGCAGATTAAACTGGAATTGAAACAGAACTAAATGCAGAGCTTGTGCCAGAAGGAGGCGAGGAGAACTGAGGCTTTCAGGAGAAACTGTCATCAGGCCTAAACGTTCCTGATCAAATAAACCGTCCCGAGAGTTTGTGTAAACCGGAGATACACTTTCAGACACGTGTGTGTGTGTGTGTGTGTGTTAACGCTAATCTGATCGGCTGATTTTATGTAATTTCACGACAGGTTTATATCCGTCTGCCTCATAACAAAGTCATGTTTACAAGGTTTGAAACTTAATCATCAAACATGTTTCTTGTATTTTCTGGGCTTATGAAGGCAGAGAGCGTTCTCAAAGACACAGGTGCTTTCTGACTGGTTTGTTTGATTTAGTCGAGCACAAAGGGAAGATCTGTGAAGGTTTTCCTCCAGTCATCTGTCGTTGTTTAACTGCGCTGCCAGATCTAGTGTTCAGCGAGTGCAGAGCGGTGTGTTCTTCAAAACAAAGATACACTTTCAAGATTCCAGCGCGATCACAAACATGTGGCGCTCCACAAACAAGACGTTACGCAAACGCTCAGAGCTTTGATGAGACGCATGTGTGCAGCACTTCATCCTGTCACTTTCTATCACATAATATTTAAAAAGAAAGAAAAAGTATTGGATTTTTCTACTCGGAATAATAACAAGTGCTCAGATAACAAATTCTATATTTAAACAATTTGAACAAATATATATAGTTTTATAATAATTATTGAAATTAATTATATTAATTTTAAAATGTATTTATACTGTGTATATGTATATGTATATTTTAGGGCTGTCAAATGATTAATCGCGATTAATCGCATCCAAAATAAAAGTTTGTTTTTACATAATATGTGTGTGTGTACGGTGTATAATTATTTTCTATATATAAATACACACACATGCATGTATATATTTAAGAAATATTTGCATGTATATACTGTGTATATATATTTATATTATATATAATTTATATTATATATAAATATTTTATATATAAATAACACATTTTTCTTAAATATATATGCATGTGTGTGTATTTATATATAGAAAATAATTATACTCCATACACACACACATATTATGTAAAAACAAACTTTTATTTTGGATGCGATTAATCGCGATTAATCGTTTGACAGCCCTAATATATATATATATTATTTTTTTTAATGGGTAACATAGATTTAAATATAAAACATTTTTTAAAGAGTACGAAATGTAAAACATACATTTAAAAAAGATAATATAATATAATAATAATAATAATATTATTAAATACATTACATGCATAAACTATTTAAAAAATAAATGTTTCTTTAAAAAATCTATGCAGTAATTTAGATTATACACATTTTAATGCATACAATATTTTTTTTTTTTTAAATTACATTTTTAAAATGTATGAAACATAAAATAAATATATTTTTAAAATGTGTAAATTACCAAAAAATATATACATCTGATAAAATGTTCACACATTATTAAAAACAAGTGAACAGTCAGAAATAAAATTAGAACAAATACACAAATTACAAGCAGAGATTAATACTAAATAACAAAGTTACAAAGTCTAACAGTTGTATTCAGGGACAGAAGTTAATAATTAGGCCTAAATGTAAAATAACACTATTTGTTCACTGTAGAAATTAAATATAGTTTCATCTTTGTTAAAGTTGTATTTTGTTGTCTCTCTCTCTCTCTCTCTCTCTCTCTCTCTGCTTCGAAAACGCCTCTTCTTCTGCGTTTAAAATTGTTTGAATGTATAAATTGTCAAGACAAAACACGTCCAAATTATACATTTTCAGCGAATCACATGCGTGTCGAGCCGGGGGTAAGCTGGTCCGCACAGATGACGATCACCTGCGATCTGTTCCACCCCTAATAATCATCCTCTGGTTCCTCTTCCTCCCCGCAGCGCTGGTGGCGTGAGTGTTTGACCCGCGCAGACGAGTGTGTGTGTGAGCCGGAGCTCCAGCAGAGGGCAGCGGTGTGTGTTCAGGCGTTCTGGAGAGGCTTCAGAGAGAGACGGCAGTACCGGCAGCAGAAGAGAGCGGTTCTGCTCATCCAGAGGCGCTGGAGACGAGTCCTTCAGACGCGCACGCGAGAGAGAGCGGCAGGCCTCATACAGGCCGTCTGGAGGACACACACACTCAGACACACACACACACTGAGACACAAGGCCGCCGTCACGCTTCAGGCCGCCTGCAGGGGGCGCCAGGCTCGACAGCGGTAAATATATTTACAGTTGTGCATTCGCCAGATGTTTCTATCCAAAGCCAGATGTGTAATCAAGATTTCCCTGGGAATCGAACCCATGACCTTGAGATATAATATATATATATATATACTTTAAACTAAAAAAAAAATATATATATATATATCAACTATTACGTTATATATATATATATATATATAATATTATGTAAACACAAACTTTTATTTTGGATGCGATTAATATCGATTAATTGTTGCCCGGCACTAGTCTCTCATAGGTATAGGATGAGGTGAAGAGGCACTTATTATATAATATATAATACAAGAAGATATTTTGTCTGTATCTTGATATCTAGTTATGACCAGTTGCTCAGGTTGGCCCCGCCCACAAAATCCCTCTTTTAAACATCAGATGTGTTTTGATTGGCTGTGCAACAGTACATTCTCTAATTTGATTGGACCGGTGATGTTCCGTTTGTTCACTGATCTGGCTTCTATTGGAACTATTTTTGTTGCCGAAGCAAAAATAAACGTAATAGCTGACATTAGAGATGCTCGATATATCGGCCACCATATCGGTATTGGCCGATATATGTTCATTTTTAATGTTAGCTGTTATCGGCCTGATAAGAAGATTTGGCCGATATATTAAAGCCGATAAATAGTTGATTATTTCCTTCAGCTGAGACACTTCAGATGTGCACTGTTCAACATGATGGTTTTGAATTGCTTGAAATATGATTGACAGTTCAGTGCAACACGCAGTCAGATCGGCTGCATAAAATTATGAGAACATTATAATTGTGTTTGGGATATGAATTTGACTGATGGGACTTTTGTTTTTGTAATCCGGCCAAAAATTATATAAAAATTTGGATTTAGATTTATCAGCCAAATTATCGGTTATCGGCTTTCAAATATAAAGAATTATCGGTTATCGTTATCGGCCAAAATGTTCATATCGGTGCATCCCTAGTTGACGTGTCTGAAATATCTCAGTATTTAGTAGTGTTGAACATCTAGGTTTTTTTTTTTTCCCAAGGTGCCGCATTCTGAGAGATCAACGATGCGGAGAGAAAACCATCGATGGCGAAGAGCATCCAAACACTGTGACTGAAAGTTTACACGCCCCTCAAAACTCAAGCGTAGAGCTGTCAGAGGAAAAGCAATCCACCGAACCCCCTCGAACGGTCGACGACAGCACGCTAAAGAGCCGATCCAAGCGGGAAAGTAGGAGGCAACGAGAACTCGAACAAGCGACGTTCAGTTTAGAGCTTCTCAAAGTCCGATCCGGTTCAGTGTCGAACTCCGAACCGGACTCCTCCGCTCAAATCCCTCCCTCCGAACATCTTCCTTCGTCTCCTCAGGCCTCCACGGATAGTCAGGAAAGCTCTGAGGAGTTGACCCAAGTTTCGACTCTTCAAATGAGTGAAAATAACGCGGAGAGAGAGAGAGAGTTGGAACAAGTTTCCAAACCCGAGCCGATGGAGGAGAACCAAACCAGCCCACCGTCCTTCAAACCTCACTTCTACATCGCTGACGATGATGGCAGTCCGGTTAGGAGTTCGCCGACCCGCTCAGAGAAGAAGGAGTCAGTGCTGGTTATCATCAGCATGCAGAAGGAAAACCCTGTCGACCTAGAAGCTCATCATGATCATGAGATGGCAGCGGAGGACCACCAGCAGGAGTTTCTGCTCTCCATTGATCATCCAGACGCCCATTCGACCCCTGAACCTCAACCCAATCACGGCTTGGTCACTTCGACCTCCTCCAAAACCCTCCAGCTGGACTCGAGGGAAGCGGCGTCGACGAAGAAGGACGTTCAGAAGAAGTTTGTGTCTCAGAGCATCAGCATAAGTATGAAGGAGAAAGCTGATCTGGCCTTCTCTCCCAAACGCAGTCGTCTGACCTTCTCCAAGTGAGTTTACGTCCACTCATTCTTCCCTCGGGGCATTTTTTTTAAAATTGAGTGTTCACACTGCAAAATATGCTTTTCTTACTCAGTATTTTTGTCTTGTTTCCAGTCAAAATATCTAAAAAATATTAAATCAAGATGCATTTACTAAAGTAGTAAAATGCCATATTATGTCTTGTTTTCTGGGGTGGGGGGGGGATCGAAATGAAGTGTTTTTTTTGCTTAATAAAATCTGCCAATGGGGGTAAGAAAAAGAGTCTTGTCCCCGTTTGAATCAATACACCATTGGAAGATAAATTAGCTTGTTTTAAGCAAAAACTCACTTCATTTTTATTTTCCCCCCATAAAATAAGACTTAATATCTTATAGCAATTTACTCATCTAGTAAATGCATCTTGATTTAATAATTTTTAGATATTTGGACTGGAAACAACACAGAAATACTGAGTAAGAAAAGCATTTTTTGCAGTGCATCAGAGGGACTTTTGTCACACTTGAACCATGAATACATACAAAGTTTTGTGATTGAAATATAAAAAAAGTAACAAATCCTTCCCTCGCGGGTCAATTTGACCCCCTTAGGAATGAATGGAATGCGAGGAATGCTTCAGTACACATAGAAAAACCTAAAAATGCTCAAAATTCAAACTAAAAATGCTAAAACTTTACCAAAAATTTATTTTATAATGTCTAAATGTGTATCTGAATGAATACTGAAGAGAAACTGACTTTAGGACCCAGCGGAACAGCTCATTTGCTCCATATAGACTAGAGCTATAAGGCCATCTAGAGTCATGAAATATCATGTTATATATTATTATTTAGGTCGGCAAAGACACCCAATGTAAGATATTTTGAGCTGAATTAAGTTATTTTGTTGTGTAGTTGAAAAGTTATTTTGAATTTAAATTGAAAGAATGTGAGGAATGTGCTTAAATTACTATTTATTTATTTATTGATCAAATGTCATAATTTAAAGGTAAATGAAAAAAAAATGTAAATCTCAAAAAAATTTGCATTAAAAATTTGAAAAAATATGATCAAAATTAAATTAAGTATAATTTTAGGGCTTTCCCGCGAGGGAAAGATGTGTCACAAAGTGCGAGGGAAGGATAGGCGTTAAGATATTTTGAGAAGTTTTTAGCTGATGTTTAGCATCTAATGAGATGACATTATTAGATTTACTCAAATGGGACAGGCTATGGTCGGTGTGACAGAGGATTGCTGTGTGTTTTTCAGGTCGGACAAAGACCTGGTGAATCAGGAACGATCCCTGGCGATCCAAAGAGAAGCGGGATTCAGATCGCTAAAAAAACGAGAGGTGAGCACAGGCAAAACACAGAGAAACTTGTATTTGAGAAATGCATCAATTTCAATTAAGAAATGAAAAACAAAATAAAAAATCGTAACTATGTAATTCATTGAAGTATTAGCTGCACCGTTATAGTAACAGATTATATATTTTAATTGGAAGGATTTGGAAGAATTAAGGTGCTTACCTATATGAACACATAAACTATTCCAAAAGTCTTTGAGTTTTTTCACACTGGAAAAATAAACGGATCAGTGTTTCATCCTTATTCCCACAAAATGAGCAAGAACTATCAACATCCATGTATTTTGCCACAGTATCATTCACAGGACACTGCAAAACATGCTTTTCTAAATCTAAATCTATCGAGGAAAAAGTCGAAATACAATCTTGAGAATAAACTCATTAAATATCGGGAATAAAGTCGTTGTGTTTCGAGAAAAAAATTGTTAAATTTCGAGAAAAAAGTCGAAATACAATCTTGAGAATAAACTCATTAAATATCGAGAATAAAGTCGTTGTGTTTTGAGAAAAAACTCGTTAAATTTCGGAAAAAAAAAAGTCGAAATACAATCTTGAGAATAAACTCATTAAATATCAAGAATAAAGTCGTTGTGTTTCGAGAAAAAACTCGTTAAATTTCTAATAAAAAGTCGAAATACAATCTTGAGAATAAACTCATTAAATATCGAGAATAAAGTCGTTGTGTTTCGAGAAAAAACTCGTTAAATTTCTAATAAAAAGTCGAAATACAATCTTTAGAATAAACTCATTAAATATCGAGAATAAAGTCGTTGTGTTTCGAGAAAAAACTCGTTTTATTTAGAGAAAAAAGTCGAAATACAATCTTGAGAATAAACTCATTAAATATCGAGAATAAAGTCGTTGTGTTTCGAGAAAAAACTCGTTAAATTTCTAATAAAAAGTCGAAATACAATCTTGAGAATAAACTCTTTAAATATCGAGAATAAAGTCGTTGTGTTTCGAGAAAAAACTCGTTTTATTTAGAGAAAAAAGTCGAAATACAATCTTGAGAATAAACTCATTAAATATCGAGAATAAAGTCGTTGTGTTTCGAGAAAAAACTCGTTTTATTTAGAGAAAAAAGTCGAAATACAATCTTGAGAATAAACTCATTAAATATCGAGAATAAAGTCGTTGTGTTTCGAGAAAAAACTCGTTTTATTTAGAGAAAAAAGTCGAAATACAATCTTGAGAATAAACTCATTAAATATCAAGAATAAAGTCGTTGTGTTTCGAGAAAAAACTCGTTTTATTTAGAGAAAAAAGTCGAAATACAATCTTGAGAATAAACTCATTAAATATCGAGAATAAAGTCGTTGTGTTTCGAGAAAAAACTCGTTAAATTTCTAATAAAAAGTCGAAATACAATCTTGAGAATAAACTCATTAAATATCGAGAATAAAGTCGTTGTGTTTCGAGAAAAAACTCGTTTTATTTAGAGAAAAAAGTCGAAATACAATCTTGAGAATAAACTCATTAAATATCGAGAATAAAGTCGTTGTGTTTCGAGAAAAAACTCGTTAAATTTCTAATAAAAAGTCGAAATACAATTTTGAGACTAAACTCATTAAATATCGAGAATAAAGTCGTTGTGTTTTGAGAAAAAACTCGTTAAATTTCGGAAAAAAAAAAGTCGAAATACAATCTTGAGAATAAACTCATTAAATATCGAGAATAAAGTCGTTGTGTTTCGAGAAAAAACTCGTTTTATTTAGAGAAAAAAGTCGAAATACAATCTTGAGAATAAACTCATTAAATATCGAGAATAAAGTCGTTGTGTTTCGAGAAAAAACTCGTTAAATTTCTAATAAAAAGTCGAAATACAATCTTGAGAATAAACTCATTAAATATCGAGAATAAAGTCGTTGTGTTTCGAGAAAAAACTCGTTTTATTTAGAGAAAAAAGTCGAAATACAATCTTGAGAATAAACTCATTAAATATCGAGAATAAAGTCGTTGTGTTTCGAGAAAAAACTCGTTAAATTTCTAATAAAAAGTCGAAATACAATTTTGAGACTAAACTCATTAAATATCGAGAATAAAGTCGTTGTGTTTTGAGAAAAAACTCGTTAAATTTCGGAAAAAAAAAAGTCGAAATACAATCTTGAGAATAAACTCATTAAATATCAAGAATAAAGTCGTTGTGTTTCGAGAAAAAACTCGTTTTATTTAGAGAAAAAAGTCGAAATACAATCTTGAGAATAAACTCATTAAATATCGAGAATAAAGTCGTTGTGTTTCGAGAAAAAACTCGTTAAATTTCTAATAAAAAGTCGAAATACAATCTTGAGAATAAACTCATTAAATATCGAGAATAAAGTCGTTGTGTTTCGAGAAAAAACTCGTTTTATTTAGAGAAAAAAGTCGAAATACAATCTTGAGAATAAACTCATTAAATATCAAGAATAAAGTCGTTGTGTTTCGAGAAAAAACTCGTTTTATTTAGAGAAAAAAGTCGAAATACAATCTTGAGAATAAACTCATTAAATATCGAGAATAAAGTCGTTGTGTTTCGAGAAAAAACTCGTTAAATTTCTAATAAAAAGTCGAAATACAATCTTGAGAATAAACTCATTAAATATCGAGAATAAAGTCGTTGTGTTTCGAGAAAAAACTCGTTTTATTTAGAGAAAAAAGTCGAAATACAATCTTGAGAATAAACTCATTAAATATCGAGAATAAAGTCGTTGTGTTTCGAGAAAAAACTCGTTAAATTTCTAATAAAAAGTCGAAATACAATCTTGAGAATAAACTCATTAAATATCGAGAATAAAGTCGTTGTGTTTCGAGAAAAAACTCGTTTTATTTAGAGAAAAAAGTCGAAATACAATCTTGAGAATAAACTCATTAAATATCAAGAATAAAGTCGTTGTGTTTCGAGAAAAAACTCGTTTTATTTAGAGAAAAAAGTCGAAATACAATCTTGAGAATAAACTCATTAAATATCGAGAATAAAGTCGTTGTGTTTCGAGAAAAAACTCGTTAAATTTCTAATAAAAAGTCGAAATACAATCTTGAGAATAAACTCATTAAATATCGAGAATAAAGTCGTTGTGTTTCGAGAAAAAACTCGTTTTATTTAGAGAAAAAAGTCGAAATACAATCTTGAGAATAAACTCATTAAATATCGAGAATAAAGTCGTTGTGTTTAGAGAAAAAATCGTTAAATTTCGGAAAAAAAGTCTAAATACAATTTTGAGACTAAACATTAAATATCGAGAATAAAGTCGTTGTGTTTCGAGAAAAAACTCGTTAAATTTCGAGAAAAAAGTCGAAATACAATCTTGAGAATAAACTCATTAAATATCGAGAATTTTTCGAAAATACTCGAGTTTTTTCTTGAAACACAACAACTTTATTCTCGATATTTAATGAGTTTATTCTCAAGATTGTATTTCGACTTTTTTTTCTCGAAATTTAATGGGTTTAATCTCGCATTATAATGACTTTAATCTCGAGATGGTTTTATTTTTTTACCTCTTCCGTACAAAAACACCAAGAAAGAAGGGCATTTTTTGCAGTGGATATATTTTAGTGTTGACTCTTTCCTGAGATCGTGTCTATCAGTGGATTTGACATCATCACTGTGAACGGTCAGGTTGTAGGAGCCGGTTGTAAAAAGAAAGCGCGTATGGCAGGGACTCGCTCTGATTTCTTGAGCCGGGCCTGTAGCACGGAGCTCGACTCTGACGAAGATGAAGATGATGAATACGAGTACACACCCGTGCTCTCTCGAACCCGGCCTCTCCCAGAATGCCCCAGTTCTCCCGACACCGACCCGGCCGGCCACAGCGACTCCGAGATGGTAAAGCCCAGAGCGAGTGTGGAGCTTTGCACACTGAGCCAAACACACAAGGAATAGTTTAACCAGAACTTTTAATACTGGTGTTAAATTGACTTCATGTCGTTCCAAACCCATACGACTTCCATTCTGATGAAATTAATAGTTAATAAAATAAATGTTAAACTTTATGCTAACTTAAAGGTTCCAAATGTAGTTTCGCAGTTCATATTATGACTATTTAAAATATCTGTTTTCTATGTGAATATATAGTAAAGTGTAATTTATTCCTGTGATCAAAGCTGAATGTTCAGCATCATTACTCCAGTCTTCAGTGTCACATGATCCTTCAGAAATCACTCTAATATGATGATTTGATGCTCAAGAAACATTAATTATGATTATCAATCTACATTACAGCATCAGCTCTTTTCTCACAGTGTCTGAAACGGTTCGTTTAAAGATTCAGTCTCTCTAAGCCCCTCCTTCCCGAGAGCCTGCTCTGCTCTGATTGGTCAGATGGCTCAGTTCGTTCTGATTGGTCGACTGCTTAACAGTGCGTGTTGGAAACCAATCGGCCATTACCATATCTGAACAGTGTTTGAAGGCGGCCAATGAAAACCATAGGATGGCATTATGCAAATTCGTAACTTCCTGTTCGGTGGTTCAGCGTCACCTCTTTCTTTAAGCTAACATTAACTCCATTTATCTGCAATCTGATCTTTGAAACAAACTAATTCAAAATATGAATCAAAACTTCAATAATGATCCTAAAATAGGAAGGAAAGAAAAGGAAAGTCAAAGGGATTCAGAACGACATGATGGTCAGTAAATGTTGACAGATTTAACTCTTTAATGTTGGTTCAGTGTGCAGAACCGCTGACGCCTCAAGCGTTGATCTCTCTCATAACCTCATCTCTAGACAGAACTAATCAAATGAAAGACTAATAAACCTGACTGGATGAGGCCGCCGTGTCTAGATTAACCAGAAGACTTTCTTTTCAAGACTTGTCTGGTCTTAAACGTGAGGCTGGATCTCTCGTGCGATTTTCTGTTCACTTCTGACAACTTTTTATTGATGAATATCAAGTTTAGATGCATGCGACTACCATTAACATGGAAAGGATGGGATTTCTCCATTACTCACCCTCATCTAAAACACTTTCTCTCATTCTTTCCTCATGTGAGTTGGGTTTGGTGTCCTTACACTGTTTAGTGGTTTAAGTGAAGCACTCATCAGCCTTAAAACAAAACCAGAGCCTTGTTCCTGGAGATCTGATAACTACGGAAGGGGATTAGGGTCAAGCAATAATAAAAAATAAAAACATCTCGAGATTGAAGTCATTATAATGCGATATTAAACTTGTTCAATTTCGAGAAAAAAAGCCGAAATACAATGTTGAGAATAAATTCGTTAAATTTCAAGAATAAAGTCGTTGTGCTTCGAGAAAAAACTCGTTAAATTTCGAGAAAAAAGTCGAAATACAATCTTGAGAATAAACTCCTTAAATATCGAGAATAAAGTCGTTGTGTTTCGAGAAAAAATCGTTAAATTTCGGAAAAAAAGTCTAAATAAATTTTGAGACTAAACATTAAATATTGAGAATAAAGTCGTTGTGTTTCGAGAAAAAACTCGTTAAATTTCGGAAAAAAAGTCGAAATACAATCTTGAGAATAAACTCATTAAATATCGAGAATAAAGTCGTTGTGTTTCGAGAAAAAACTCGTTAAATTTCGAGAAAAAAGTCGAAATACAATCTTGAGAATAAACTCATTAAATATCGAGAATAAAGTCGTTGTGTTTCGAGAAAAAATCGTTAAATTTCGGAAAAAAAGTCTAAATAAATTTTGAGACTAAACATTAAATATTGAGAATAAAGTCGTTGTGTTTCGAGAAAAAATCGTTAAATTTCGGAAAAAAAGTCGAAATACAATTTTGAGACTAAACTCATTAAATATCGAGAATTTTTCGAAAATACTAGAGTTTTTTCTTGAAACACGACTTTATTCTCGATATTTAATGAGTTTATTCTCAAGATTGTATTTCGACTTTTTTTTTCTCGAAATTTAATGAGTTTAATCTCGCATTATAATGACTTTAATCTCGAGATGGTTTTATTTTTTTATTATTGCTTGGCCCTAATCCTCTTCCGTACAAAAACACCAAGAAAGAAGGGCATTTTTTGCAGTGGATATATTTTAGTGTTGACTCTTTCCTGAGATCGTGTCTATCAGTGGATTTGACATCATCACTGTGAACGGTCAGGTTGTAGGAGCCGGTTGTAAAAAGAAAGCGCGTATGGCAGGGACTCGCTCTGATTTCTTGAGCCGGGCCTGTAGCACGGAGCTCGACTCTGACGAAGATGAAGATGATGAGTACGAGTACACACCCGTGCTCTCTCGAACACGGCCTCTCCCAGAATGCCCCAGTTCTCCCGACACCGACCCGGCCGGCCACAGCGACTCCGAGATGGTAAAGCCCAGAGCGAGTGTGGAGCTTTGCACACTGAGCCAAACACACAAGGAATAGTTTAACCAGAACTTTTAATACTGGTGTTAAATTGACTTCATGTCGTTCCAAACCCATACGACTTCCATTCTGATGAAATTAATAGTTAATAAAATAAATGTTAAACTTTATGCTAACTTAAAGGTTCCAAATGTAGTTTCGCAGTTCTCCTATAACAGGTTTACACGACCAGTCAAAAGTTTTGATTCTGTAAGATTTTTTAGATTTTTAAAGTCTCTTCTGATCCCCAAGGCTGAATTTATTTGATAAAAAATACCAACAAAAAAAAGTAATATTGTTAAAATATTATTCTACTGTAAATCAGCTGTTTTCTATGTGAATATATAGTAAAGTGTAATTTATTCCTGTGAATGTTCAGCATCATTACTCCAGTCTTCAGTGTCACATGATCCTTCAGAAATCACTCTAATATGATGATTTGATGCTCAAGAAACATTAATTATGATTATCAATCTACATTACAGCATCAGCTCTTTTCTCACAGTGTCTGAAACGGTTCGTTTAAAGATTCAGTCTCTCTAAGCCCCTCCTTCCCGAGAGCCTGCTCTGCTCTGATTGGTCAGATGGCTCAGTTCGTTCTGATTGGTCGACTGCTTAACAGTGCGTGTTGGAAACCAATCGGCCATTACCATATCTGAACAGTGTTTGAAGGCAGCCAATGAAAACCATAGGATGGCATTATGCAAATTCGTAACTTCCTGTTCGGTGGTTCAGCGTCACCTCTTTCTTTAAGCTAACATTAACTCCATTTATCTGCACTGTGATCTTTGAAACAAACTAATTCAAAATATGAATCAAAACTTCAATAATGATCCTAAAATAGGAAGGAAAGAAAAGGAAAGTCAAAGGGATTCAGAACGACATGATGGTCAGTAAATGTTGACAGATTTAACTCTTTAATGTTGGTTCAGTGTGCAGAACCGCTGACGCCTCAAGCGTTGATCTCTCTCATAACCTCATCTCTAGACAGAACTAATCAAATGAAAGACTAATAAACCTGACTGGATGAGGCCGCCGTGTCTAGATTAACCAGAAGACTTTCTTTTCAAGACTTGTCTGGTCTTAAACGTGAGGCTGGATCTCTCGTGCCATTTTCTGTTCACTTCTGACAACTTTTTATTGATGAATATCAAGTTTAGATGCATGCGACTACCATTAACATGGAAAGGATGGGATTTCTCCATTACTCACCCTCATCTAAAACACTTCCTCTCATTCTTTCCTCATGTGAGTTGGGTTTGGTGTCCTTACACTGTTTAGTGGTTTAAGTGAAGCACTCATCAGCCTAAAAACAAAACCAGAACCTTGTTCCTGGAGATCTGATAACTACGGAAGGGGATTAGGGCCAAGCAATAATAAAAAATAAAAACATCTTGAGATTAAAGTCATTATAATGCAATATTAAACTAGTTCAATTTCGAGAAAAAAAGTCGAATACAATTGTGAGAATAAACGTTGGACTTTTTTCTTGAAATGTAATGATATTTTTTCTCGAAACACGACTTTATTCTCAATTTAATGAGTTTGTCAACATTTTATTTCGACTTTTTTCTCAATTTTATTAATTTTTTTCTTGAAACACAACGACTTTATTCTTACAATTTATTGAGTTTATTCTCAACATTTTATTTAGACTTTTTTCTCGAAATTGAATTAATTTTTTTCTCGAAACAACGAATTAAAAATTTAATGAGTTTATTCTCAAAATTTTATTTAGACTTTTATCTCGAAATTTAATTATTGTTTTTCTCGAAACAACAAATTTATTCTCAAAATTTAATGAGTTTATTCTCAACATTTTATTTAGACTTTTATCTCGAAATTTAATTATTGTTTTTCTCGAAACAACAAATTTATTCTCAAAATTTAATGAGTTTATTCTCAACATTTTATTTAGACTTTTTTCTCGAAATTTAATGATTTTTTTTTTGGAAACAATGACTTTATTCTCAATTTAATGAGTTTATTCTCAACATTTTATTTAGACTTTTTTCTCAAAATGGAATGAATTTTTTTCTCGAAACACATCAAATTTATTCTCAAAATTTAATGTTTATTCTCAAAATTTAATGTTTATTCTCACAATTTAATGAGTTTATTCTCAACATTTTAATTAGACTTTTATCTCGAAATTGAAAAAAAAAAGATTCTCAAAACACGACAAGTTTATTCTCAACGTTTTTTTTCTCAAAATTTAACGAGTTTAATCTCACATTATAATGACTTTAATCTCGAGAAGGTTTATTTTTTTATTATTGCTTGGCCCTAATCCTCTTCCATAGATAACAATTCAGTCTGGTTCGAAAAAGCATTTATGTACGATTCTGATTCTGCATTCACTTCTCGTCTCAAGTCGTCTCAGAAAGAGCAGAAGAGGATCCAGAAGACCATGTCCTCGGGGGACCTTGGGAAAATGGATTCGCTCCGGAAGTCCATGTCTAACACAGATAGCAGGTCAGAGGAGTTCATTCTACTGTTCATGTCATTAACGAAAACTGTGACCAAAAGTGTTCAATGACGACCTTTTTTTCACCATGAATGAGGCGAGAGATAATGACGAGACAACATCATTAAACACAAACTGTGATTATGTAATCATGCAAAATTTTTCAGGTAGATCTAAGAGTAGTTAGATACAGATTAGGTATAGAAATTGAAAAAAGTAATCAAATGTAAAATAACACTGCATAGTCTTCACTGTATATATCTAAAAAAAATTCTTCATGCCTTAAAATATCTTGAATGTAACTCGACACCCTTGCCTCATTTAGTATGCGCGGTTCTATGAATATGCAAATGAGCCCCGCCTCCACTCACTCCCTCAGCTCAGAGATCCACTGGTTGACGATCACACGTTGATCTGATTGGTTACAAGGTAGTTTGTGACGTCAGAAACACCAGCGATTTCAAAGTGTGTTTTTGAGACTGTCTTTGGTTCACTGCAGTTTTAAGGAGGAAATACTCAGCAATGCTGTCGACTTATGAATTTACACATGCTTTGTCTTAAAGCACATTAAAAACACCACATAGACACATAAACTACATTAAAAGCTGGATTTACACCACAGGGGGACTTTAAATTAGTCTGTTGTGGAGCATCACAATAAAGAGTTAGCAGATATTAATACTAATACTCTAATGAGAGTTACGTGACATGTAGTTGCAAAGTTACTCATAGTCAACAATGTTCGAAAGGGACCATCAAAATAGTGTTATAAATAATTTCAATTAACGGTTTATTTTCATGAATTCATGTTTCTGTTAGTGCATTAAACTGTGATATTTAATCCAAACAATGTTCTCTGTAGGGTCAGAGGCAAAATGCGCTTCTGGAGCAAGAGCAAACATGCAGATAAGAAGATGTCCAGCAGGGGGCGCTCAGCCGACTCCGAGCTCAACGACACGAGGAACGGTGTGTGTTTTACACTAATGCTGAACCTGATTCGTCAGGTCACCTTCATTTATACAGTGCTTTTAACAATATTGATCGTTTCAAAGCAGTGATTATAGGAAATTACAGTAACAGAGGTTGTTTAGGCTTTACAGCAGCTCTTGAATAAAGTTATTGTCCAGCTAAAGTTATTTTTTGTTTTATTCACTTCAAATGCAAAGATCTTTAGTTATTAACTTAGGGGCCGCTAACACGACACCGTTCTAACAGAAAACAGAAAACTTATAATGTGTTCTGGCCGATCAACAAGGTTTGGTGATCGAGAACGTAAACCTTGAAACCGGTTCCAAGCTGCAAGATTTGAAACACTTTGTAAAGCGCGATCATCTCCCTGTAAACCTCAAAAACGTGAATCTGTGAGAACGCTGACGGCATGCACACGTGTATTACGTGTTTAGTCTATAGGAATGTGCGTTTGAATATGTGTGTGTGCAGGCATGTAGTCTTTCTTTACACACTGACCTCACCAAATTACTCGTCCGGCATTAACAATTCATAATACAAATTTTTTTGTCATTTCGGCGTTTCCATGCGAACTGGAATCATTCTGACAACGTTTTATCAGTACAGAAGTGAAGGGAAGAGGTCTTCACAGGGAGAGACTACACTGTAAAAAATGCTTTTCTTACTTAGTATTCTTGTCTCGTTTCAAGTCCAAATATCTACAAACTCTATGTCTTGTTTTCTGGGGGGAAAAAAATCTAAATGAAGTGAGTTTTTGCTTAAAACAAGCAAAATGATCTGCCAATGTCAGAAAAATAATCTTGTTTTCCATTTGAATTAAGAATTTTTTTTTGGCAGATAATTTTGCTTGTTTTAAGCAAAAACTCACTTAATTTTATCAGAAAACAAGATAGAATTTCTTATGTCATTTTACTTCTCTAGTAAATGCATCTTGATTTAAAGGATTAGTTCACTTTCAAAAAAAATGTTGCTGATAATTTACTCACCCCGATGTCATCCGAGATATCCATGTCTTTCTTTCTTCAGTCGAAAAGAAATTAAGGTTTTTGAGGAAAACATTCCAGGATTTTTCTCCATATATAATGGACTTCAATGGCAACCAACTATACCAATGTTCACAGAAGGTTCAAATGTCCGTCTCAATGCAGCTTCAAAGTCTCCACACGATCCCAGTCGAGAAATAACAGTCTTATCCAGCGAAACCATCGCCCATTTTCTAAAAATTATATATATACATACATATATATATATATATATATATATATATATACTTTTTAACCACAAATGCTCGTCATCTACCATCTCTGAGATGTGCCATACATTGCGTCATCATGTTGGAAAGAAACATGTTTGTTTTTTAGAAAATGGCCGATGGTTTCGCTGGATAAGACTGTTATTTCTCGACTGGGATCGTGTCGAGACTTTGAAGCTGCATTGAGACGGACATTTGAAGCTTCTGTGAACATTGGTATAGTTGGTTGCCATTGAAGTCCATTATATGGAGAAAAATCCTGGAATGTTTTCCTCAAAAACCTTAATTTCTTTTCGACTGAAGAAAGAAGACATGGATATCTCGAATGACATCGGGGTGAGTCAATTATCAGCAAAACATTTTTTCAAAGTGAACTAATCCTTTAAGAATTTTTGGATATTTGGACTGGAAACAAGTAAAAAATACTGAGTAAGAAAAGCAGTGTTGTTGACACTTTTTTTCATGTGCATTTTTCTGATACGCTCTCTCTCTCCCAGACTCTCCTGCTGGGAGCCCAGTGCATGCTGGTCTATCTGAGCGTGGGCGGGACAGCAAGGAGAACCGCGAGCCGATGATGGGGATGATGTCGATGAAGAGGAGACGCAGTGTGAAGATCAGCAGTGTGTCTCTGGAAGCGTCCGCTTGGCAGAACGACTCGCTGCACATTCTCACCAGCACCGCCGATTACCGCAGCATGAACGACTTCCTCATGAAGAAGGTGCGCGACTCACTTCTCCTCACTGACCATTGCATTTACTGGAGAAGAAAAATGCTTTTTAGATATTATGTCTTTTGTTTGAAGTGAGTTTTTGCTTAAAACAAGCTCAATTATCTGCCAATGGGGTCGGAAAAATAAACAATTCAAATGGAAACGAGATTATTTTTCTGACCCCATTGGCAGATCATTTTTCTTGTTTTAAGCAAAAACTCACTTCATTTTGATCTTTTTCCCCAAAAACCAAAACATAATAATATCTTATAGCATTTTACTCGTCTAGTAAATGCATCTTGATTTAAGAATTTTTAGATATTTTGACTGGAAACAACACAAAAATACTGAGTAAGAACATTTTTCATAAAACCATTATTATGCGCTTCACTTCTGCGCCACTCAAATGTTTTTTATGTGACAATATATAAATAATTTACGCTACAATGTTATTGTGCAACTGTAGAAGTGCCACTCTTATTTACATTAGTTTTACTACACTGCAAAAAAATGCTGTTCTTACTCAGTATTTTTGTCTTGTTTCCAGTCAAAATATCAAAAAATTCTTAAATCAAGATGCATTTACTAGAAGAGTAAAATGCTATAAGACATTAAGTCTTGTTTTATGGGGGAAAATGATCAAAATGAAGTGAGTTTTTGCTTAAAACAAGAAAAATGATCTTAATTCAAACAGAAACAAGATTATTTAAAATTTTATTACAAAACCAGACATAATATCTTATGGCATTTTACTACTTTAGTAAATGCATCTTGATTTAAGCTTTTTTTGTTTGTTTGTGGATGTTTGGACTGGAAACAAGACAAAAATACTGAGTAAGAAAAGCATTTTTTGCAGTGAGTGATTTCTGTTAACTGTTTGTAAAACCATTCTTGTGTAAACTGTTTAATGCGAAAATTTACGAAATAACAGTTTTATATAATAATTTATGTAAGAATTGATGTGTGTGACTGTATCGAAGTGTCACCATATAATTTAAGAGTAATTCTCAATTTACAGAGAAACTAGTTCTGCCCCGTGTTTAATGAAAGCAGAATTCTGCAGAACGGATCACAACCCAAAATGTGATTAAAAAGCTTAAAGCATCATAATATTAGCCAAAAGTCTCCCTGTAGACTCATCTTTGATCACCATTGAAATGACAAATTGAAACAAAAAATTCTTCATGCCTTAAAATATCTTGAATGTAACTCGACACCCTTGCCTCATTTAGTATTTGCGGCTCTATGAACATGCAAATGAGCCCCGCCTCCACTCACTCACTCAGCTCAGAGATCCACTGGTTGGCGATCACACGTTGATCTGATTGGTTACAAGGTAGTTTGTGACGTCAGAAACACCAGCGATTTCAAAGTGTGTTTTTGAGACTGTCTTTGGTTCACTGCAGTTTTAAGGAGGAAATACTCACCAATGGTGTCGACTTATGAACTTACACATGGTTTGTCTTAAAGCATATTAAAAACACCACACAGACACATAACAACATTAAAAGCTGGATTTTCACCACAGGGGGACTTTAATCATGTGTTATCTGATGTTTGGTTCTGTAGATCGGTGATCTCGAGGCAGAAGACGGTCAGAAGGATTCGCCTGTGGACGTCGTGTTCAAGAAAGCCCTGAAAGAGTTTCGCCTCAACATCTTCAACTCTTACTCGACTGCTCTCGCTGTGAGTTTCTGAAAGCCTGAAAACTAGAGGTGTCACAATATATCGCAATACAAAAATGCAACAGTATGTATCGTGGATAGTATAATTCACCCAAAGTAAAAATTACTGTGTGAGAAAAGATTCAAGTTTTCAGAGTTTTAGTGTCAGTTCTACATTAAACTACTATATTAATGATGAATATAATGTATAATAATGCAATGGGGGAATATTAATGTGTCCTGATAATGCCGAATGTCTGATGTTAGCAGTAAAAGTGTCCGACATTATTATAAATATATCTAGTCAGTGAAAGAGTGCAAGTATATTCGTCTAAAATAATCCTGTGTTTTCAGCTTCAGAATCATGAATATTGTTATTCTGGTGTCTCTATTGTCCTGTGCGCTGGGTTTCCAAGTCCGAGACTATTCATTTACACACACAATGTTATATAAAATGTATCATTTTAATCAACAGTTAATTTTTTGTTAGTCTTTTATCATGTCTTGAGTATCGCAATAATATCGTATCGTGAGTTCAGTATCGTGATAATCGTATCGAATCATGACATGAGGGAATCGTTACACCCCTACTGAAAACTTTGGTAACACTTTATTTTACAGTGTCCTTGTTACATGTACTTACCATAGTAATAACAGTAAATTACGAATAATTACATGCAACTAACCCTCAACCTAAGCCTAACCCTACCCTAACCCTATAGTAAGTACATGTAGTTGCTTAATATTACTCAGTACTTAGATATATAATTACACTGTAACAGTAGCCGCGTTTCCATTACCCTTTAAATTGCGCAAATTGAAATTGCGAATTGAAAATACGCCCAATGGAAACACGTCAATTTCGCAAAAACTCCCATTTATCGCAAAAAAGTTTTTCCGCTCGCATGAGGGGGTTTTTCAGGCGATTCGAAAAAGAAATATTTCGCAAAACTGCAATGGAAACAGTTTTTGCGCATTTACAGTCACCTGACTCAGTTTGGACAGAATACAAGACAGAGTTCTTTATTAAATTCATAAAAGACAAAATAATTACAGAAATAATGGATTCTAAACCTCAAATAAATGCCACAATCAAGACCTCGCAGCAGATCTGAGGGAGAAACACCCAGAAACTCCTCATATGAGCCACTCACAAGTATAATAAGGGTCGTTCCTCACCATTAATGCTTGAAAACACACACACATCTCCTTCCATTAATAATAATGGCCAGTGCAGTGGCTGGGATATAGTACATTAACCCACCAATGTCCGTTGCCATGGTTTTTGTAGTGATTTAAATTATCGTGAGAGGAAAAAATTAAGTTTTAGTTGCATAACATCGGTTAATGGAAACGCCGTCATTTCACAATAGTTTTTTGTCAACATTTAGAAAAAATCGCAAAAGTTTTGCGCAAATCTGTAATGGAAACGCGCCTAATGACGCCTTCAGATAAAGTGTAACCCAACCTTCTTCTCACTCCTGTGTGTGTTCCTCAGATGGACGACGGCAGGAGCATCCGCTATAAAGATCTCCACGCTCTGTTCGAGCAGATCTTGGAGAAGAGCATGCGTCTGGAGCAGAGAGACTGGAGCGAGTCTCCTGTCAAAGTCTGGGTCAACACCTTCAAAGTCTTCCTGGACGAGTTCATGACCGAGCACAAGCCGATGGACGGGACCGTCAGTAAGGTAAACCACGTCTGTGTGTGTTCACCAGGAACACCGTCCTCTAACACTCTTCTGATCATCTGTGTGTGATGTGTTTCAGGCTCCTAAACCTGAGAGGAAGAAGAGGAGGAAGAAGGAATCAGACACTGTCAGTACATCTTTAATCTTGTACATTATGGATATGTTTTATTTTTTTGAAATAACAATAGTCACATAAAACACTTAAATCTATAAAACAAATGGTAACACTTTACAATAAGGTTTGTTAGTTAACATGAACTAATTATGAATTATTATTACTGCACTTAGACAGCATTTATTAATCTCTGTTAATGTTAATCTCAACATTTACTAATACTTTATTAAAATCTTGTTAACATTAGTTAATGCACTGTGAACTAACATGAACAAACAATGTTAACTAACATTAACAAAGATGAATAAATACTGTAACAAATGTATTGCTCATGGTTAGTTCATGTTAGTTAATATATTAAATAATGTTAACTAATGAACCTTATTGTAAAGTGTTACAGTTAACATACATTTAGCTTTATGTACAATCAAACCAAAAATTATTCAGACGCCAGATATCATTTAAAAAAAAAATTTTTTTTTTACTAGTGTGATCAGGACACTATAGTTCATTTATGTAAGTGAGGAGAGCAAAATAAAGTAAACTGTGACATATTATACCCAATAATTCTTCATACAGAGACTACCAGTGACATTTGGGGCCATAAATGATCCAGACACTTTGAGCTGATCATGTTTTGCTGAAGTGTGTTTTCTTTAATTGCTAATGCTCTTTTTACACACAGACTGAACACAATGAAGCATTGCTTGGTCACTGGTTGAGCTAAACTGGTATTATCTAATTGTGTAGTTAAATTTAACAGCTGACAGATATTCAACATAATTCATGTGTGAGACAGTCTAACAGAAGGACGGACAAAACCAGTCAAATATCAACTGAGTTCTGCTCATATTTTATTACCATTTTCTAAACTATAGCGAATAAACTGTGATAATGTGAGAAATGTTGAAGCTGTCTGAATAAAGTTTGGTTTGACTGTATATAAAATTAGAATTTTAGTTATATTATCCATAAACAAGACCATTATATCAGTTATAGTGACAAAATTGTAAAACACCTCAAAAAGAAACAGAGAAACTTTGGACCAAAATAATTGAGTATAATAACAACTAAAATATAAATTGTATATAGTTTCTGTTTCCTCTTTACAAAAACAGCATAATGGAGAAACCCCATTATCTTTAAACTTACTAATAAAATCATTTATTATTTTAAAGTGAGTTTCTTTGAGTTTATTAGGAATTACATGTTTATTAATACCTGACCACAGCTGGATTATGAATATATGAACATCTTTGGCGTTCTGCTGCCCTCTGCAGGTGGAGGAGCACATGGGTCACATCTTTAAATCCACTCAGTACAGCATCCCGACCTACTGCGAGTTCTGCTCGTCCCTCATCTGGATGATGGACAAAGCCTGCGTCTGCAAACGTGAGTCCAACTCTGTGTCCCGTTTCATCACTCGGACATTTCAGTCTGGGAACGTTTTTCACTTGTTACATTGGAATTGCTCAAAATGGAGACTCAAGCAAGTGTTTTCATGCCTTCATTTTGTATATGTTAGTATATCAATGCTATACTGACACGATTTATAGGTGCAGTGTGTAATATTGAGGAGGATCTGTTGACAGAAATGCATTATCATATACATAACTGTGTTTTCAGTGGTGTATAAACCCTTACATAATGAAGCGTTATGTGTTTATTAGCTTAGAATGAGGCGTTTCTCTCTACACACACCGCGGGTCTCCTTACATCGACATGTTTCTACGGTGGCCCTGAACGGACAAACGCGTTTCGTCACTATGTTGTTCTTCGTGCAAAGAAGCTTCAGCTAAAGTCAGCGAATAAAACACTGACACAATGATGAACAAGTCACAATAATATTCACAATAACATCTTTTTACTGAATAATTAAGTAAACCTAATTTTATAATTTATCTTTGTAAAGAAACCTCATTGTTTAACCGGCTACTCTCCGTAACTTCTGTTGGGTGCAGTTCACAACCTCACCACTAGATGCCGCTAGAAATTACACACAAAATTACATCTTTAAGGTCTTTGGACACTGAGTTCGAAATTTTTTGCACATTAAAAAATAAATACGACCTCACGTTGTGTCAATCACGTTTACACACGGCCTCTGAAACTTTCGTCCGTCATAAAAAAAATTGGATCAAGTTCGATTTTTCTGAGTTTTTCGCAAGCATTTTGAGAGGTGTTTTGACGATTCAGAGCCACCGAATGACAAACACGGAAAAACGCATATGAAAATGTCAGACTCAGTGTGTAAGGACCTCAAGTCTTCATAAGCTATGGTTCCATCGCCCTGTTTTTACGCGCATTTTGAAGCATCACATCAGAAACGAGAGATGGAAACGCCAAATTTCGAAAGAAAACTCTTAATTTGAAAAAAAGTTTTTATCCTCGCTAGAGGTGGCTTTTGACTTGTGCGAAAAAGAGTTAATGCGAATAAACGGAGATGGAAACGCATTTGGCGAATAAATTCTTACGTTGCGAACATTAAACCCGTGTGATCGATCGGCTTTTTCCTCATTATGGGAATCCCGGCTCTTTTTAGGGAACCAAACCGGATCATTTGGCTCATCTCAGTAATAAGAGTATATAAGAGCGCGTGTTACTCATCTTGTTTTCTGACCCTATATTGAGGATTATCTTTTCGACACACTTTTCAACCACATAAAAAGGAAAGGATTCAACCGCGAAAGGATAATCATATTATTCTGTCTTGTGTTAAAGCAGTGATATAATGCCCTTTTCACAAGATGTAAAATAAGTCTCTGATGTCCCCAGAGTGTGTGTGTGTGAAGTTTTAGCTCAAAATACCCCACAGATATTTTTATATAGCATGTTAAAATGGTCAGTTTTTGAGGGTGAGCAAAAATGCACCGTTTTTGTGTCTGTTCCTTTAAATGCAAATGAGCTGCTGCTCCCGGCGCAGGAGGCGGAGCTACAACAGCTTGCACTCACACACACATGCATGGAAATTTTTAAAAACTTTTAGCCTTTTATGTTCAAACCGGAGTCAGAAAGATGGAGAGACTCAAGAAGAAGAGACAACATTTAGAAGCAACAGGACATTTCTGAACGGTTAGTTGATGAGTTTATGAAGCTGATGTGTCGTTATCTTCTAGTCATTGATAGAAGATATCAGCATATTCTGTCTTGATAATCTATAATTCGCGTTCCCGGGGGCGGGGTTTATGTAAATTCTAGGGTTGGTGATGTCACTAACCCGGGAGGAATGTGGTGTAGTCTCTACCAGCCGTTTGTTGTAGTCCTTAAAAAGTGATTTCTTTAAAAGCAAATATCTCCCTTTGCTTTGAACTTTGAGTCGTAACTTTGCAGATGTTGTTTATGCTCAAACAGCAACATTACACACTAACTAAAGTTAGAAAAGTCAAATCATAATCAATATCTTTAATATTCAAAAAATGGAAAACGTCTCTCAGACGAGAACCGACTCTCATCGTTCGCTCATAGATTCGACACATCGCTACTGTTTCGGCTGATGGGTGTTTATATTTGCTATTGGAGACTAGCTTAGCAATACCACCGTCTTCCCCTCGAACAACCTGATGGAAACGCATCTAATTCGCATTTGTTTGTTTTTTGCGAACTTGGAAAAGATTCGCTTCACGTTCGTATGGAAACCCAGCTATAGTCTCTCGTTTCTTGCACGTTGATCTGAGAGCGGCGTAATCAGAGTTTTTCCTGTAAATTCGTGCATTTCTCCTGGAGCTGATCAATAACGTCCTCTTTCGTCTCCGTCTCATATTCCTGTTGATCTGAAGAGGACATCAGATCTGCTCATCTCTGTTTAACGTGTGCTTGTTTCTCTGTCGTCTTCAGTCTGCCGCTATGCGTGCCACAAGAAGTGTTGTCTGAGGATGACTACCAAGTGCAGTAAGAAGGTAAGACCAGATTATATATATATACACTACCAGTCCAGAGTTCGGGATCGGGAAGATTTTTAATGTCTCTTCTGTTCACCAAGGCTGCATTTATTTGATTAAAAATGCACACAAAAAACAGTAATATTGTGAAATATTATGACGTTTTATGACTGTTTTGTATTTTAATATTTTAAAGAGTAATTTATTCCTGTGATCAAAGCTGAATGTTCAGCATCATTACTCCAGTCTTCAGTGTCACATGATCCTCCAGAAATCACTCTTAATATGATGATTTGATGATCAAGAAACATTTATGATTATTATCAGTGTTAAAAACTGTTGTGGTGTTTGGTGGATTTCTTTGATAAATATAAAGTTCAAAAGAACAGCGTTTATTTGAAATAAAATCTTTTGTAACATTATAAATGTCTTTACTGTCACTTTTGATCAGTTTAACTCATCCTTGATGAATAAAAGTATTGATTTATTTTATTTCTTTCCCCTAAAAATAAATTCTTACTGACCCGAAACTTTTGACCGGTAGTGTTTAATGTTACAAAAGCTTCTATTTCAGATAAATGCTGTTCTTTTGAACTTTCTATTCATCAAAGAATCCTGAAATAAAAATATAAACAACTGTGTCCAACACTGATAATAATCATAAATGTTTCTTGAGCATCAGATCCTCATATTAGAGTGATTTCTGAAGGATCATGTGACACTGAAGACTGGAGTAATGATGCTGAACATTCAGCTTTGATCACAGGAATACATTACACTTTACTATATATTCACATAGAAAACAGCTGATTTACATTGTAATAATATTTCATAATATTTTTAATCAAATAAATGCAGGCTTGCTGATCAGAAGAGACTTCTTTTAAAAACATTATACCGATCCCAAAATAAACGCGCCTCTGAATGTTCTCCTTCTCTGGTTTATATGATAAATGATCTTTCTGTGCCGTCTTCAGTTTGTATGTGACTCATCTCAGCGCCTCAAACTTCATTCCAGTCATATTTTGTTCATGTAATTCATTTCTGTGTGTCTGTCTGTGTGTGTGTGTGTGTGTGTGACTCAGTTTGACCCCGAGCTGTCTTCACGGCAGTTTGGCGTAGAGTTGTCTCGTTTGACGAGCGACGAGAGAGCCGTCCCGCTAGTGGTCGAGAAACTCATCAACTACATCGAGATGCACGGGCTTTACACCGAGGGAATCTATCGGAAATCTGGATCCACCAATAAAATCAAAGAGCTCAAGCTGGGTCTGGACACCGGTGAGACTCACGCGAACGCCATCTTATAATCAAATCTACTTGAGTAGGAACTGTCACTGAGTGTTTGCCTTCATTGCAGATGCGAACAGTGTGAGTTTAGACGACTACAACATCCATGTGATCGCGAGTGTCCTGAAACAGTGGCTGCGTGACCTTCCCAACCCCCTCATGACCTTTGAACTCTACGAGGAGTTCCTCAGGGCTATGGGTACGAGCGCTTCGGGCCGGATTCACAAAACACTCTTTAGAATAAGATTCTTCTTTGATGTTTTCTACTTGTTTAAAGTCACCATGAAATCAAAAGTTATAACTCTTGTTTTTTTTTGTTTGTTTTTTTATAGAATATTCCAGTGTTTATTATAAATGATTCATCTGTGCACATTAGGGCTTTAGTCAAATAAAAATTCTAATTTTGAATATTTGTCGAATAAAAAAAATTCAAATTAAGGAAATAATATCTTATTTAAGAACATTTGTTTCAAAAGTTAATGCACTTTAAAAGGTGAATGTCATTTAATTTCAATAAATTATGCAGTTCTTGATTTGGTTTATATTTGCGTAAAGCGCCCTCTTGTGGGCATAGGAGACAATACAGCACCCTTTTCCTCTGACATTAAAGGGTTAGTTCACCCAAAAATGAAAATTCTGTCAGTAATTACTCTCCCTCATGTTGTTCCAACCCCGTAAGACCTTCGTTCATCTTCGGAACACAAATTAAGATATTTTTGATTAAATCTGAGAGCTGTCTCACTCCTCCATAGGCTTCTAAGGGACTGAAACTTGCCGGCCCAGAAAATGTATTAAAGAGATTGTTAATATAGTCCAAGTGACTCCAGTGGCTCAATGTTAAGTTTATAAAGTGACGAGAATACTTTTTGTGCGCAAAAACAAACAAAAATAACGACTTTATTCCACTATTCATTTCCTTCTCTCTGGGCCTCGAGTGAGTTCACGTAGTGTTTTAGCGTAGTGCGTCTGTGTTGTACGTCACACGTAGGCTCACTATTGGCCGACGCTGGTCGTGTGTGATGCGTGTGACGTACAACACAGACGCACTACGCTAAAACACTACGTGAACTCACTCGAGGCCCAGAGAGAAGGAAATGAATAGTGGAATAAAGTCGTTATTTTTGTTGTTTTTTGCGCACAAAAAGTATTCTCGTCGCTTTATAAACTTAAGATTGAGCCACTGGAGTCGCTTGGACTATTTTAACGATGTCTTTAATAACTTTTCTGGGCCAGCAAGTTATAATGTCTTAGAAGCCTATGGAGGAGTGAGACAGCTCTCAGATTTCATTAAAAATATCTTAATTTGTGTTCCGAAGATGAATGAAAGTCTTACGGGGTTGAACAACATGAGGGAGAGTAATTACTGACAGAGTTTACATTTTTGGGTGAACTAACCCTTTAAGTATTGCCTTTAGAATTCGAATATAATTTGAATATTGCTAATATTTAAGAAAGAAATTCAAATTTAGCTTTTCAGACATTTTGATAGTGCACATCATTATTGTGTTAAATTCATGTTACAGAATAACTAGCATCTCTTCTCTGATGACGAGGGCGGGGCTATAACCTGTCACTCACATGAGATCAGCCAATAGCAAACCACAACCATCCAGTCAATTCCCCACAGACACAATCAAGCCCCGCCTACATTTGTTCTTGTTCCGGAAGCGTTTCACTCGGATATACTGACACAATAGAGGAGAACTATCGCAACTTACGTTTCATGCTGACTTTAATAAAAAGTATTTTTCTAGAATTGCATTCAGGAACATTCAAACTATATATCTCAAGAAACTTGATTTTCATGAATCCGGCCTCTCATCATTTTTAGGAATACTACAGATAATTTGTGCTGATTTCATGGATATAACGCAGTGTGTTTTGTGATTTCATGGATATAACGGCGTGTGTTTTGTGGTGTTGGCTGGTGCAGGTCTGCAGGATAAACGCGAGCTGGTTCAGGGGGTTTACTCGATCATCGATCAGCTCAGCAGAACGCACCTGAGCACTCTGGAGAGACTCGTATTCCACCTGGTCCGGTGAGACACTTGAGTTTCTGTACTTATAAGGACAACACACATTAATCAACATTTCTGTAAATGTGCCAGTGTTAGCCAGCTGGATAATTCTCAACTGCGGTTCTTTGGCAAGATGTTTTTGAAACCTTCAAAATAATAATAATAATAATAATGAAGTACATTAGGAGGACATCATGACTCCATAAAGACAGCAATAACACCAAAAGGATTTTGCCGTTCATTGTTGCTTCGCATGGCTCGTGTCCTGTGCTGAAAATCCTTCTTTTGGTGTTATTGCTGTCTTTATGGAGTTACAAAATGGCAACATGCATCTGAGTTATACATAGAAGAACACACCAGACCTCAGCGTAGTCCTGATGCTGTTACTCGACGTGTGTAGTGTTTCATGTGTGATGTGTG
>NC_137144.1:27901608-27951608 GCF_949319135.1 Squalius cephalus
TGTCAGAAGGACTTACGCCTAAAGAAAGAAGAAAGTCATACACACCTAGGGTGGCTTGAGGGTGAGTAAATCATGGGCTAATTTTCATTTTTGGGTGAACTATCCCTTTAAATTCCTACAAGAATATGTATTACTGTGTAATGTTGTTTTTGGAAAATCCCCACATTTATTGCTTACGAGTTTGAGGTATGGTTGGGTTGAGGAGTAAAGGTAGGGTTAGGATTAGGGGTAAGGTTAGGGATAAAATTAACAGTGTAACTACAAATACAAGTACTTTAAATGTAATTACAATGCACAAACATAAGTATATAGTATCAAATGGATAAGTACGTAGTAGGTAAGACCACCTGATATAAAGTTTGACCCATTAGGTTTTTTTAGATTGTATTTTCTCAAGTTAAACCCAGTCACAGTTTGGAACTGAACAGGTTATGACTGGATAGGAGAGATCACTTGAAATATTAAACCACTGTAAGAATATCATTCAAATATATGTATGACTTTCTTTATTTTGTGGAACAATATCATATTTTGAGGAATTGTAACAAATCCACTGGAGGCGAGCTTGGCGAACCAGAGTGCAGCATTTATTTCCATTACAATATCAAACGTAAAACAAAGGCATGACGTGGCATGAACAACAGTGGACATGTGGCAAACATGAGGGCTTAAATACACACGACTAATGACAAGACAAGGGACACCTGTGCACAATGAACCAATCACATGACTAACACAGGGAATCACATGATCAGACATGAATCATGAACCAAACGCCCCACATAAAAACACAACAAAACAAGACAGCAAAAGCTCAGGAGGGTGGAGGAGCGGATTTATTATTTTCATTCACACCTGTTTTTCACTCATTTTAGGGAAGAACTGACCTATGAGATGTTGGCTTTGGATCCCAGAGCGTCTGATGATGAGATGCTGGAGTCGGAAGCGTCTATCGGGACAGCAGACAGCTCGGAAAACCTCATGGAGTCTGAAGGAGCCATGTCCGATCAATGGGGTAACGGCGCTGTTTTAGAAGGTTTTGTGGTAGTTTTAAAGAGTTTTGTCATTATTTACTCTCTCTCATGTCGATCCAAACCCATAAGACTTTGGTTGATCTTTGAAACACAACCTGAGATGCTTCTGTACTAAACCAGAACTTAGAAGATCCAAAAAGGACATAAAGTCAATGTAAAATTAATCCATTTGAATCAAGTCTTGTAAAGAGATGTGATCGCTTTATATGATGAACAGATTTATTTTTGCCTTTTATTCACATCTAACCAATGATATGATTCAATTCATATTTATTTGTATAGCACTTTTCACAGTACACATCATTTCAAAGCAGCTTTACAGAAAATCCACATTACAATGTAGAGTGATCTGTTATCAGAGGAAACTGTCCAAGTTATGGATTTCAGAAATGTACATATACAAAATCACAGTTAGCTAAAAATTTATTCATTTAAACAATTTAATGATTTAATGCAGAAACAATGAGCTCATAGAGGTAATGAATACTTGTTTGTTAACATGATTATATTATGTGCTCTATGTGTGTGTTGTTTATATGTGAGTATTAAATGCCTAAATTTAATCTGTTCATCATATAAAGCAATTCTATCTCTTCACAAGACCTGGATTAAACGTCTCGATTCATGCAGATTTATTTTACAACGCATTTATGACTTTTTTGGATCTTCTAAGATTTGGTTACCTGGACTTTAACCCTTGTGCGTAACACAAAAATGCCATATCATAAAAATGTGAAGCTTGTGAGCACAGATTTAAGTTTGGTCTCATTTTAAAGAAGACCCTTGGCAGATTATTGTTGAAGTAAAACAAAAAGTTATAGAGGTTTAAGTTTATGATTATGAAAATTATTTATGAACATTATTTTATATAAAATATATACTTTATGAAACGTGTTTAAACCTGGGATTAAAAATTGCAGTTTTAATGGGTTTCAATGGGGACATTTTTGTCCTGAAGGTCCTGAGAGGAACTATTTTGTGTTAGTAGTGCAAAATATATTTAATAAAGAAAAATCGGGGTGAAAATTCCAATAAAAATACACACCTGTGCCAAAATGTATGCAGTTGGTATTAACACAGGCGCACACACAATAAACCTAAAAAAGACAAACGTGTCCACAAGGTCGCATAAGGGTAAAACAGAGGGACAGAAACCTTTAAGAAATCTTAATTTGAGAGGTGAGTAAATGATGACAGAATTGTAATTTTTCAGTGAACGGTTTTGCACGTGATTTGTAGTGTCAAACGTCTCCTTTTTAGAAAGACTCACCGGCACGGTGTCGGCAACACGCTGGAGGAAGTCCGAGTCTAAAAGCAGACGTGGTTTACGGCGTCAGCCCGAATCCCTGGACTCCGTGGACTCGGCCGTAGCCTCGCTCTCCTCCGAGACGCCTCACTACCGGCTCCGTTCCTCCTCTTCCGGGCCTCTGTTTTCCTCCGCCTCTTCCGGTGGGGATTTGCACATTCTCCCCGACCAGGAGGGCTTGGAACAGGCTTCCCTGACCACCCGATGTGCCTCCAGCTCCGAGAAAACCCGTCCACGACCCCGAGGGAACCGAAGCTGCCCGCCAAAGTCCCGCGAGGAAGGAGGCGTTCGCAGACGAGAGCACGAATTTGGTTCTTCTCAGCCTTTAGTGCTGTACGGGAGTAATGAGTTCATGGTGTGATCATGATGGTGTCCAACATTAGCTGGAGCTGGAAACGCAGAAACGTCTGAATAACATTTGAAGCGAAAGAGAAAAGCTTGGAGATCAACCATCACAGCCTTTCACTGCACAGTCCTGTTAATGAACGAAACTATGAGCAAAAAGTACGGTGTAAAAATTGAACGAGAAGATGAACGCACCCATATCTACGACCTACTGACTGTAAAGTGGACCTGCTGGACTGGTCCGTTCTTCACAACAGATTCTAAGAATAGTTGAACTGGGAAAGAGCGATTTTTAATCAACCTGTGATGTCCATTTTCATGTTTACAGAACTGAGCCAATGAGAGGTCACATGACTTCAACTGACTGCATGCCGTATTGCTACCATTGTTTTCACTCTATGATTAAAACCTTTGATAAAGTGCTAAATATGTAAAATAATATTATATTATTGATGAGGGTCGAATGAATGGTGTAAATAGCTGAAATCCCTGTGCTGCTGGTTGACCCGTGTGAAAAAATTACGTCTTTTTGTGTTGCAGATGGAAAACTTGTGTGAATCTGGTGTCCGTCTCTGTATGTTGAGTTTCTTATGGGTGAGTCTGACGAAAACGCACGAGGTCCAGGTCTTATTTCTTCCCTAAACAGATTTTTAATGTTTTTTTTGTTGTTGTTTTTTTTGCATAAAGCAAATAATCTAGATTTTCTTTATGCAAAATGGTTTTGATTCTGGGGTGAAATTGGACCCGGACGTGTACTAGTGAGATTCATCCACGGTTTTGCTTTTTTCTTCTTGTTTTTTGGTTCCAGAAACACGTTTTCCCTTCAGATGGAAAATCAAAAGGATGAATAGGGATGAAAAGTCAAGTGTGTTTGTACCATGATTCTTTGCTGTAGTTTTAATCACTGTTGTTTGTTTCGTTGTTTTTTTCCATCAGTGTTACGTGCAACAAAATCAGGACTTGAATTTTTTTTGTAAAATTGCTTTTTTAAAGTATATTGTGTTTTATACATGCTGATATTTTATTGTGAAATTTAAGTATATAAATATATTTTTTGGTGTAATGTTCCACTGTGCCATCCGGAGTCACATATTTAGTTCTCTTGGCCACAACGTCCTTTTTGGTTAAACTTTTACACTGCAAAAAATGCTTTTCTTACTCAGTATTTTTGCCTTGTTTCCAGTCAGTCCAAATATCTAAAAATGTCTTACATCAAGATGCATTTACCATAGTAGTATAGCATAAGATATTATGTCTTGTTTTCTAGGGGTAAGAGAGTTTTTGCTTAAAACAAGAAAATGTATCTGCCAATGTGGTCAGAATAATAATATGGTTTCTGCTTGAATTAAGTTTATTTTTCTGACCCCATTGGCAGGTAATTTTTCTTGTTTTAAGCAAATTTTGCATTTTGAAATGCATCTTGATTTAAGAATTTTTAGATATTTGGACTGGAAACAATACAAAAATACTAAGTAAGAAAAGCATTTTTTGCAGTGTACTTTTGATTTAGGACTAATTTATCACACGCGCATCTAAAACAGGGTCCTCTGCTGTGTTTTTTACCCTTTAATCTGACATTAAGATGCCCATTTATAGCAGTAAAGTTCATAGAAAACAAGGACACATAACAGCATAAAGCTCGAAGCTTTATTATAAACTATAGTAAGTTTACACAGTGAACATTGCTGTTTGTGTGCAGGGAATGTGTCTCCAGAAGCTGTTTACTCCTTTTTGATGTGCAGTTACATATATCTATGTCTATATTTATGTCATATCATAGCCTATTGCAAGAAACCATCACCATGGTGCAATGTCACATAAGACTTAAGCTATGTTTTAATGTTTCGATAAGTATACTTGGGTACTATCTTAACCTTAAGTCCACTAATGCTCAAAAACAGGCGGTAAGAAGGAAGCGGTGGTTTGTTGCGTCCTGCATAAGTGAATGTAATCACTGTAGCATGCTACACTATTGTCAAAGTTTCTCTTTTACAGCTTATGTATTTAAGATCATGTTTAAGGCCAGAAACATACTCTATGCAAATACGCAAACCCGAATGCAGTTCCGTACATATTTAACATATATTAACTGTGTGGCTTTAAGTACTTACCTTCAAATGTCTGTCGTTAAACCGGATTTAGCTAGCTAGCTATAAACATGTTGACAGTCTAACATTAGCTTACTTCTCTTCAAACTGTCCCTCGTCAGTAGTTGACCTGAAACCGTTATTATGCTAATTAACTCTAAGCGCGCGCTATTCGCAGAGACACGTGACCCTGCGTAGCTAGACGCGTTTGCTATCACGCACTTGAGTATGTTTCTGTATGTTTGAAAACAAGGGATGTCATTTGAGGGATGTAATATCTTATTTTATGTTGAATGAACCTGCGCTGTGTGTTTTGATGGACAGAGTAAGTCTAAACAAATTTGTGCTTTTGGATTTTGTGTTTGTGCTCTCGTGAGCGCAGTTGTAAACGGTGCAATTTGTGTAATATTTCTTTATTGTGCAAATCAATGTGTAAGGATGTAAAAAGAAAAATGAACATAATCATTGTCTTATTAAAAAAAAATTAAAATAAAAAGAAACCTGGCATATCTTTTCCTTATTTGTCCTGGTAGAGAATGCATTTAATAATAGGTATAAAGAGTGGATAATATCTTTCTGTCAGTATTTAGCAATTAACGTTATATAATATATAATTATAATTTGACAGTATTTAACAATTATATAATTTATAATTGTCGAAACAAATATTTAAAGTGAATGGACGCTCCTTTCTCTAATCTGTAAAATGAAGGAAAGATTTCATGACTCATGTGTTATTGTCATCATGTGTTAATTATTTTATTCACTTTAATTATGTTTAGCTATTTTAAATAAACGGTCCATTCTGAACTGGCTTGCCTTTCTCTGTTAGACCCTGCATTTCTGTAACTTTTGTTATTTCCAGACAGTTCCTTATAAAATACAATTAAAAATCAATAGAAACAAGATAAAGTAGATGCTATTACGTTTACAGATGTTTTTTCCAACTTATTTTTCACGATATCGATATTTCACGGTCACTAGAAGAACTCAAGTCACGCGTCAGAAGTGGGCGTGTCTGTTGCTGGGCAGAACAGCATTTGATTTAACTATGTGAATCTTAAGTTTTACTCTTAATATAAAACCAATTTCTCCTTGACTGAAATTATGACTCAAAATAATGCTCTGGTACCGCCCTAGCCGCTTACACATTAAAATTGTCAGATTAATTTAGATTTATTATAATAAAAATAACTTACAGTAAAAATCACAATGCGTTTATGTGGTCTCGTTTATACAAGTTTGTTTTTTATGAAAACGCGGTAATAACTGTGGTAATAACATAGCAGAAACTTAAGAAACAACTGTGGAAACAAACAAACATCCACACTTCAGTTGCCATGGCGTTTGCGGTCACTGCTGTCCTCGTGAGGGCGGAGCGCGCATTGCTCATGGATCCGTCATCAGTGTTCATAATAAAAGCGAACGTGATCGCTGAGGACATTCAGGAGAAACGAAACCGATTCGAGACGACAAAATGAAAGAGTCTAAACGCGTGGAATCTGTGGGAAATAAACCCAGACTGTCGCTGGTCGATCTGGTCGTGAGCTTTATAAGCGCGGTCACGCGAGCCCTGCTGAGGTTGTTCCGGTGGAGCGCGAGCCCGAGCGGTGAGTTCGCGTGTGTTCTCCTTTAATAAGTGTTCAATATGTTACAAACTAAAGCTCTGTTGTATGATAAAGGGTTTAAAAGGGCTGTTGTTTGTGTCACCGAGATTCACTATGCTAACCAAAGAACAGCAATGACACAAGATGTAACTTTCGCAACAACACTAATAAAGCATAATGAAGTGTACTGGTTTGTTTCGACAGATAAAGCCATGATAGTCGATGCAGAGACGCCGGTGTTCTTTGACCTGGAAACCACTGGACTGGGTATAACTTCTTTATAACACACACTTCTACAGCTTTTACATCATGTGAAGTTTGTTTGCCACTTTTAGCCTACACAAGTGTCACTTTCATCATGTAATAACATCAATAATCTGTTAAGCTTTATATAATGAACAGTTTGTGTGGGGGATGTGTACATGGTTAATGGAAACATAGAATCAGGCCATTGCTTAATTATATGCATTTTATCACTTTTATAAGCACAAAGTTCCCGTACGAATATATACTATACTCACCAGCGCTACAAAAGTGTGATCAGCCATTCCTATCGCGACGATGATGATAACATGTGCAACTTGTTTGAAATCTATCGATAATTTAGACCTTTAAAACACAGTGGAGAATGTCAAACATAATCTAAAACAACCACATAAACTAAATAAGACCATCATCCTGCACCAACATAAATTAGAAAGCTTTTTAAACTCATGAGCACCTTTACTTATCAAATTCTATTGTATTTATTGTGGTACATTTTGACTAACTTGTAGAATTTATAATAGATTAGCCTATTTGTTAATGGAATAGATTTTTTCATAAAGATTTACATTACAACTGTGGCGTGTTGTAGATATAGTTTGTGAATGTGTAGGTAGCTAGTTTTCATTACAAATGAAAAAGGGAAGAAAAAAAGTCAACATTGGCGTAGCATGGTAATGAGCCATTAATGATCTTAAGTGTAATTATGTGCTTATTGTAATAAATGCAGCATTATTGTTGAACAATTACAAGACCTATGTCAGTTTTTAGGTCAAGCACAAGTTCAAATCAAGAGGATCTTCTTGGTTTTCCCCAATATGTGCTCTGATAATCCGTTTCTAATTAGTTTAAAATATGAAAAACAGTCACCCAATATAACTATAAGCGGAAAAATATTATATTTAAAAACACAATGCATCTAATTCTACAGTAAAAAAAAAAAAAGTAAATAAAAAGTATAAAACTGAAACTGTATATGAAAATGCCATCCGCTAATGCCTAAAAAAAAAAAAAATTGGTTAAATACAGTATAAATGAAAAATAATTTTAAAAGCACAATGCATGTAATTCTACAGTAACATTATTAAAAAAAGTATAAAATATATCAAAATGCCATCCCATAATGCCTATTGAATATTAATTGGTTAACGATAACTGAAACATGTTTTTAAAAGCTTGTAATTCTACAGTAAAATATTACTTAAAAAATAAAATAAAATAAATTATAAAACATATCAAAATGCCATCCACTACTAATGCCTAAAGAAAATTAATTGGTTAACTACAGTATAAGTGAAAAATATTTTTAAAAGCATAATGCATGTAATTATACAGTAAAATACTGTAAAAAAAAATAATTTTTAATAAGTATAAAATATATATCAAAATGCCTTCCCATAATGCCTAAAGAAAATTAATTGGTTAACTATCAGTGCAAAATATTTTTAAAAGCTTTAATGCACGTAATTCTACAGTAAAATATTGTAAAAAAAAAAAAAAAAAAAGTATAAATCATATCAAAATGCCATCCGCTAATGCCTAAAGAAAATTAATTGTTTAACTATCAGTGCAAAATATTATATGTTTAAAACACAATTTTTGTAGAAAAAAAAGAATAAGTATAATATTAATGTCATAATGGCTGAGCCGTGTTTCCCCGTCCTCAGACACGTCTGCGTGTGACATCGTGCAGCTGTCGGCCATCAGCGGGAACCGGACGTTTAACGCGTACCTCCTGCCCCGCTGCAGCATCACTGACGGGGCGTCCCGGGTCACGGGTCTCACGGTCTCCGGCCAATCCCTGCTCTTCAACCGCCGCCCCGTTCCCACCGTCCCACACAGACGCGCCCTCGCCGACTTCATCTCGTTCCTCAAGACCTTCAGCGGGCCGTTCCTGGTGGGCCACAACAGCCGGCGCTTCGACTGGCCGATCCTGCGGCGGGTCCTGGAGGAGTTCGTCCTGCTGGAGGAGTTCAGGCGCGTGGTGTCGGGGTGTGTGGACACGCTGCCGCTGAGCAGAGACATGTTCCAGCTGCAGAAGTACTCCCAGCCCTTCCTCGTGCAGCAGTTCCTGCGGGAGCCGTACGGCGCGCACGACGCCTCGGAGGACGCCCGGACCCTGCAGGAGCTTTACCGCGTGTGGGACCCCAGCCGGAGCCTCGTGAGGAAGCACACCACCACACTCACATGATGATGATGCAACACGTTTACATACTCATTAGCTCTACCGTGATGATGCAACGGTTTCTGTTTTAACGGTGCACTGAACAGTTCCAGAATAGAAATGCACTGTACAAAAAAAGTGTGGTTTCAACTTAAAAATTTAAGGCAGCATGAAAACTTTGTCAACTCAAATATCCAAGTTGTCGCTTAGTACAACTTCACTTTTCCAGTTGATTAAACTTAAAATGAAGGCGGCACAAACACTGAGTTTTTTAAGTTGAAACAACAATTTCTTGTTCACAGTGGAGTGCATTAGTTTTATAACGAAAAGGTACGTTTTCTTGGCAAATCATCTCCATAAATTACGGCTCATAAGTTAACATCAGTTAATATATTATATTAGCACTATTGCGTGTGGAAACCCTGCCACAACCTCACGAGGAAGCACAAAACAGCCCTGTGATGATGCAACGGTTACCGTATTAAACGTGCACTCAACTCAACTCAACTCAATGCAAATTCCACAATATAAATAGTGCCTTAGTAGTGCAATAATTTTATACAATATTTTTTTTTTTTTGGCTGCTCATCTGACGCAAGCAGCGATCGATAAATTATGGTTCATATCATTTTCTTTTTTTACATTTTTTTTTTTTTAAATCGGTGCTTTATTGAATTTTGCAACAATAACTGTGCGATGTGTGATGATGTCACGGGTACTTCACTGGCTGAAAATACTGCATGTGTGGTAATGGAATTAAGTTGCACTAAACTTAAGTTTCAGAATAGAAATAGTGCTTTTTAGAGGGTGCAATAATTTTATAATTTTTATTTTATTTTTTGGCAAAAAAAAAAAAAAAAAAATTATCATAAATTACGGTTCATATAATTTTCATTTTTCAAAACGTTTTTTTTTTAATAATCTGTGCTTTATTGAATTTGCAACAGTAACTGTGCGATGTGTGTAAGCGGAATTAAGTTGCACTAAACTTAAGTTCCAGAACAGAAATAGTGCTTAGAGGGGTGCAATAATTTTATAATGAAAAGTAAAAAGAATTGGGCTGATGAGAGCAGTTGTTCATAAATTACGGTTCATATCATTTTCATTTTTCAAAACAGTTTTTTAAATAATCTGTGCTTTATTGAATTTGCTACAATAACTGTGTAATGTGTGATGTGAAGTCTTATTTTACACTGAACGTGTGTAAAGTCTCATTATGTTTATCATTCAAATCATCTGTAAATTATGCCACGGTGTTAAAAGTGTTTTATTTTCTGCCTGCTTTATTATTTTATTTCTGTTTCAGTCTAATATCAGGTTTTGGGATCCGGTTTAGCTTCCTTTTCTTGGTCTCAGGTGTCCGAATGAATATAATCTCTCAGAATTTCATTTCTACATTCTCACATATTGATATTTATTTAGTAACTGGAAATATGGACTATTTTATGAAGCTGCTAAATTTGCTTTTTTCTGTGTTTTGGAGTAAGTCTGTAAAACTGTAAAATTATGCAAAAAAAATTATGCTCCTGTTGATTTCACTTTATTAAACTTTATATATGACTTTCTGCATTCGGTTCTGCTTCCCTTTCTTGATCTCAGGTGTCAGAATGAATAAACCCTCATATATTGACATTTATTCAATAACTGGAAATATGAACCATTTTATGAAACTGCTAAATTTGCTTTTATGTTTGCTATGCAAATAATGTTCCTGTTGATTTCACTCGATTAAACTTTATATATATATATATATATGACTTTCTGTATTTCGGTGGCAACTAAACATTTACAAACATGAAAAAATAAATGTATTTGAATTTTTTTCTTTTTTTATTGGAATTAAGATTTTGCACAAATTCCATAGAGTTGAAGTGTTGATGATCAGTTACAACACACAAAACTTCATGTCCAAAACAATCTTCAGACACTAGAGCAAAAGGAAGGATTTTTCCAGAAGGAATATGCAAATAAGTCCCGTCGACTCCGCCTGGATGCTGATGAATATTCATGTTTATGTAGATCAGGATTCTCAATATTCCAGCAGAACGATTCTGCAAGTCCAGATGTGAAGCGTTCTTCGTGTCACTCATCCATGTGCACGTCTTCTGCCAGTTTCTGGACCATCTTGTCCTCCAGCTGTTTGGCTTGACCTGAGGAGAGACGGCAGAGACGTTGAGCTGCACAATTCATCTTTAAAAGATGGGGATCTCCATTCAAACACACACATGATCTCATTCCTAAATGTGGTCTATTAAACCTTTCATTCAAACATTCAGATCTGTTCTGATCCAGAGAGAGCCGCTGTCATGTGAAGGTCTGAAACAGCTGAAAGTCTTTTCAACCACACAGAATCATTATTTCTGTCTTACAATCATTCAAATAATCACAGAAGTACTGGGATAAAAGGTTATAGTTCGGATATAAACACTGATGTCTACAGTAGAGATCAGAAAAAGTAGATCACCACTGTGACACGATCGCACCAATTACATCATTACACCAGTAGGTGGCGACAAGTGACTGTTAAATGTATTTGTCATTGAATAATTCCCTCGAGATTCACTCAGAAATGCAGATCCAGTACAACAGTAATTATTTCATCCAGTAATAAAACAAGTATTTATGATAAGGATGCACGATATATCGGCCACCTTATCGTTACTGGCTCGATGTGGCTGATATATTAAAGCTGATTAATAATGTATTATGTCCTTCAGCTGAGACTCTTCAGATGTGCACTGTTCAACATGATGGTTTTAAATTGCTTGAAATATGATTGAAATCACTTTAAAAAAAAGAAAACACAGTTCAGTGCAACATGTGCAGCGAGTCTGTCATATCGGCTACATAACATTATAATGAGAATATTATAATCGTGTGTTTGAGACATGGCTTTTAATGGGGAGACTTGTTTTTGTAATCAGGCTCTCAAAAATTATATCAAACTTTGGATTTAGATTTATCAGCCAATATATCGGTTATCAGCTTTCAAATATAAAGAGGTATCGGCCAACACTTTAATGTCGGTGCATCCTAAGTTTATAAGCGAGTTCTTGAATCATTCATTCAATAATTAACATTTTTAAGGATACAGCAACATTTTGTCAAAACCTCTAGTAAATGACGTTATTTTGTTGAGCTGTCTGTTCAGAATCATGAGGAAATCGTGAAACACAGTGTGTGTGTGTGCAGTGTGTGTGTGTGTGTGTGTGTGTGTGTGTGTGTGTGTGTGTGTGTGTGTGTGTGTTACCTGCGTGTGGAGCTTTGATGAGGTGGATGTTCTTCTTGACTTCGCTGATATCGGCCGCCTTCTCCAGCTCTTTGCCTTTCTTCAGCCTGTGCAAATATGGACATGTTCATGGAGGAATCAAATTACTGACCAACTTTACAAGAAAAGTTTCTGCAATCGGGCTCTCTTTCCCTCCATCATAAACGAGTGTGACACAGTAAACGCTGTCATGTTCTCTGGTGTTCGGGAACACACTCCTGTGAGACGCTTCTGGAGGGAATTACACTGAATCATTCTGATCACACACTTTTGCCTTGTCTAAATAAATACACACACTTGTTGTCTCGGCCACTTGAGAGCGCGCGCACGCGACAGGAAGAAAGTGCGCAAGACTGTCTTAAAAATGCCCTGATGAAGTGCAGTGCCCTTAAAGGGGTCGTCGGATGCAAAATTCTCTTTTATATGGTGTTTGCATATAAATGTGTTTGCAGTGTGTGTGGACACGACCACCATACAGTGAGAAACATCCATTCACAAATTAAATTTTTTAATCCTCAAAAAGCCTAAACACTCTCAATAATCAAGCCGTTTGGACTTTGAGCAGTATGATGTCATAATGCTCATGCTCCGCCCACGACCACTGACGGACTATATTAGCATATTTCCCGTATATATATATATATATATAAGTCTGGTCAAAATTCCTCAATGGTTGTGTAAAACACTTTTTTACCTCCTCAAAAGCAGCTCTGTTCACAGCGACTCGTTTCGGTGCATGTGTCTTTAAATGATAATGAGGTGATATTAACATTTAAAGAGACATGCACCTCATTATCCTTCGCACTGAAACGGGTCGCTGTGAACACAGCTGCTTTTGAGGAGGTAAAAAAGTGTTTTACACAATCATTGAGGAATTTTAACCAAAATATGTTACAAACTGTACATGAAGACCCTAAAGAATCACACCAACTTGTGGAAACTGGGCATCCGACGACCCCTTTAAAGCACACTAAACCCACACTATCTCCAATACCGATTCAGAGCGTATCCCATCATGCATTATCTTCGGCAACTCATGTGCCCCGAAATCGCAAGATGTTGAGGACAACATTCCACTGATACATAAAATTTGGTAGTAAAAACAAAGTGTTGCATGTTTTATTGGTGTAAGGATGAGTTTGGTGTGTGTAGCCTATTTTCTACAACAACTGTTTTCATCACTTAACTAGAAGCACCACTATTGTAAATGTGTGTCTTCTGTTAGTCACACAGCGACTACTGAACAGACATGCAGACGTTTATCTTAAAATGCAAAGTATTGGAAATATAAATAAAAGCTCTGTTAACACTTGCAAAGACCACAAGTGTGTGTGTATTTGGACAGAGCCACCAAACCAACATTAGAGATGCTGCGATGCCATTGGTCCGCTGGTTACTCCAGTTATCCAATCACAGCCTCTGAGGCAAAGTCACATGATGTTTGAGGGGTTTTATTCAGTAAATGTGTTTCCGTCGGAGTTTACGTCTTCTAATCGGATAAAACAACTGAGCAAATAAGTGGTTTATGCACATGATTAGAATTTAAGCGCATCTCGGCAGGGTTTTTTATGCAATATCCCCAAAATGTGTGTAAAAATATTGCCCCTAAACTTCAGAAAAACACAGATGTTAAATGTTGAGCTCACCTGTTGATGATGAAGCGAGCCTGCCGCTTGGTCTTGATGACCTCGACCTTCTTCATCGCCACCACTGTTGAACACAAACACAGGGTTCAGGTTAAGAGTGGGTCAGTTTCACCTCAGTAACACCACGGTAAAGCCGGCGCACTCACTCGTCTTGCTCCACAGCTCTCTGTTGTATTTGACGGGAATATTCCTGCGCTTCTCGAACTCCAGCGCGTTATCCTGTCAAACACAATCACCAGCATTAATGAGTTTATATAACAGTCCTTGAGTCTGGTCATGCTGAGTCTGGGCTTCTGTCTTCAGGTGGAAGATATCGAGAGCTCAATGTCGACTCGATCGGTTTAAAAACTCCATTTGAATCCTGAATGGCAAGTACAAAGAGCTATGGTTGTCTCTGGTTAGCACTGATTACTTTATATCATTTATTGTTTTATATTATTAATTATTATCTACTGTTGGTTATTGTTATTTATTGCTGGTTTTATGGTTTATACCGTGGTTAATTGTGCAATAACAATTCCCTTTTCAGCTGTGCAATAAGACACATGATATACACGTTTGTATGGACGGTCTATGTGAGGTACATGTGATTTATCTATTTATAGTTCGTGTGATGTAAAAATGCAGCATGTACACTGTTGCCCAAGACAAATTTCCCTAAGGGGACAGTAAAGTATATTGTATTGTATTGTATTGGTCAATAGGGTATATGTCGAACGTCGCATTACGAAACCGGAAAACAGAACGCATCGCTTCCGGTTCAGGTCTTTTGTATGTGCTTCTTGCATTTTTTTACTGTTTTACTCAAGATAACTTAAAAGGAGCGAGCAAAGATGATCATAACCAATGTCCCTCGCATGTGAAGATCGATATTTAAAAGTAAAAAAAAAAAAAATCTTCACACTAACGTTTAGATATTTAAATAGAATAAAACGCCAATAACAAAGTGAGATAGGTAGGTTAGCTGATTACCTTAAAATTCCATAGATATCGGCGTCAGTTCATACGGCTGTTAACACTTTCTATGACAAGCGGATGCGATGAGACCAGGTTTCCGGTTTCGTCATGCGACGTTCGACATATACCCTATAGCTTTAACCGCTTCATCCAATGGTTCTATGTATCACTACACAACACCCCTAGCAACCACTCTTAGCAACACAAACATGTTTGCTCTCATTGATATAGGCCTATGTCACACTTCCTGCTTCCGGAACGCGGAGGAGGGATTCAGAACTTCCGGTCAACAGTATTTCTCCATAAGGATTTAGATTATCAGCCATAATGTCTAAACCATCCGAGGTAGACTGACCACGAGCTATGAGTTTGTGAAACGAAGGTTTTTGCTCCTGTAGAAGCTATAAATTCGTATGAAATCAACCTTGTTTTAAGAAAAACATGTTTTATCCACGATCTAATGAAAAAAAAACTACACTACCCACAATCCTAAGCGTAGCAGCAACGTCTGCTGATTGGACCAACTCGCTGTTACCATAGAAACGTTTACCAAACTGGCGAACGGCCGCCGCTGTTGTTGTAGTGCACCGGGTTGCTCTGCGTCAGGACGTAGACAGCCATAACTCAGCTTTCACGCTTTTCCACTTGAGAGTTTTCATTTACCATCCGAACCACATCGTCATATGTGACTTCAGGCACGTTGCGGAGAGATTTGGTCCAGCCGTATCTATCGGACTCTGCCATTGTAGAAAGCTAACCGGAAGAGCCGTATCCCTACTAAAAGACGTACTTCCGGTCTTCAATTTTTTCGTGACATAGGCCTATTGTTCAAGCTTATAGAGTAGAGTATTGTGAGATATCGAGTAAGCGAGTGTATCTGCATTAACAGTAGATATGTCATTTTCCTTCAGGTCAGTCCTATATTCTTAATAATAAATCTGTGTGAATGTCTGCAGCGATATCTTGTCCTTTTAACAGTGATGGGGTTTCCCCGTGCCATGACGCGCTAGTCATCTGTCAGTTGCTCTTGCTTTCCGTGTTCAGCTCACAAGTTTCAGTCCTTTCAATATAAAAGTCTTCTCTCCTGACTCACTCACTCATAATGTCACTTCTGTTGCTGTTCACGATCAGGGACTATTTTTTCCAGCGGAAGGAAGGCTTTTAGTGATTTTACTTCATGAAAGTTGCATAGGTACATGTTTTTCGGCTTTAATATTTATATTATGTGGTAACCGTTTTCTAAAAGCAGTAAGCTACTCAAGGCTAGTTCACGTCGCAGCCTCGAGTGCCTCATCGCTTACATAACCGCTGTTTAACAGGTGCAGATGTGTGGGTCTCTCACCAGCGTCAGCTCTTTGCCCGCTGATTTCCTGAATGCTTTGGTCCATCTGGTCTTCCTCGGGTTTCGCTTCTTCTTGAAGTTTCTGTGGCATTTAGATCTGCAGAACCTGAAAGACTTCAAGACCACAAACCTGTCAGGACTCACACTGATAAACACAGACTGAGAACATGTCAGGACTACCAGAGGCTTATTCTGGATATCATATTATCATGTGATAACATATTAAACATTATAGTACAATATACACTACCAGTCAAATTAATGTTTTTAAAAGAAGTCTCTTCTGCTCACCAAGACTGCATTTATTTGATTAAAAAAAAAAGTGAAATTTTACAAATAATATTGTGAAATATTATTCTACTGTAAATCATCTGTTTTCTGTGAATGTATAGTAAAGTGTAATTTATTCCTGTGATCAAAGCTGAATGTTCAGCATCATTACTCCAGTCTTCAGTGTCACATGATCCTTCAGAAATCACTCTAATATGATGATCTGATGATCAAGAAACATTTATGATTATTATCGATGTTGAAAACAGTTATTTATATTTTTATTTCAAGGTTATTTGATGAATATAAAGTTTAAAAAAACAGTATTTATCTGAAATAGAAGCTTTTGTCAAATAAACAGCAGGAGACTTCTCTTAAAAACATTAAAAATATTACCGATCCAAAACTTTTGACTGGTAGTGTAAATAATATCAAATTAAATAAAATTGTATAAATTTGTATTTTATTAAATCACTGATTAAGTTAAATTGTTATCTATTATGTAAACTTATTTTATAAATTATGTGAAACATGATTCTCCCATGTTTCCATTATATGTATTATGAGTGTCGACACGTACAATCGTTCATAAACAACACATATATGAATCTGTGATCTCGTTCAAAAACACCTAATTCACATTTAATTCGTTAATAATAAACAATATGAAGCATCAATGTTAAACTAATCGTTGAAATGACACTCATCGTCCGTCTGACTTAAACACACACTGATATAAACACACACACACGCCAGTAATAGCCATCGCCCGAGTGTTTACCTTACAGTCGTTGCGCACAAACATCATCCCGTGTCCCGGGTACACCGGGGCCGAGCAGAAATAACACTTCTCGATACGCATTTTGATCAGTTGTTATTATTTAACTCGCACATGTGTCGCAGCGCTGCGAACACAGGCGGAAAAGAGGACGCTTTCCTTCCGCTTCCGGCGCATGACGTCATCACGCAGCGCACAGGCTCTAACGCCACTAGGAGGCCTGGAGTGGCATTACCACACAGTCACACTGTACAATAATATATATGAGTAATAAATCATGTATGTTTTCCTGTTACTTTAACTCATCGAAATAATTTGACCCTTTCAACAACTTTATTTTTTTTACGTTATGTACGAGATTCAACCAGACAAAATAGTTGATTATACATTTAAAAACAATTAAGGCAGCAACTAAACTAAAGTTTTCAAGTTCAAATGGATTACACTGAACGAAATTATTGTGAATATTTTACTTCTGTTTGAATTATTCCAATTTTAGACAGACGGATAGATACTTTATATCCAAATTGTTTTAATTGCTTAATTTTAAGTGGTTTTGTGTCAAATCGTAATGAATTGGGTTATTTTCAGTAGTGATGAACGGTTTCGAAACGTTTCAAAATTCCAATGTTTCGCCGCTTGTTTTTTATTTTATATTATTATTTATATTACATTTTTTTATATCAATTTGTAGACATTTTTAATGATACATTTGTAGGACTAAAATAAAAAGGAAGCGTTTTAGTTGATTGTCTCTAGCTCTCCATAAGACAAGCCCTACAATTTAATTAATTAAATAACACATATTATACAGACACTTCATATTTAATGGTAATAAATGATCTATACACTTTCAATTAAACATTTGTAATTGGTTTGTAAAATGTTTGGGCATGAGTTTTCATTGCATTTACACTGATCTGACCAGCAGGGGTCGCCAGCGCGCGGCGTTTCGAGTGAGTCATTTTGCGACTCGGTTCAATTGATTCATAGTTTCGAAAAGCTTCGTTTCTCCAATCATTGCTTTACCGTAGTCCTATTTTTGAAAAATCTAATATTTTAATGCAGTTAAGTGTAATAATAATAATAGCCTAATATTCAAAATAAACATCACTGGCATTAAACTCATTTACAAAAAGCGTGACATTAAAAAGGGGGGTGATTAACTAAAAAGAAAATTAGTCAAACAGTAATTTTTGAGAAATATTTTATTATAACGTGCATTGTTCTGACCACTTTTTTTGGCATGTAATTGAATCAAACTGGTACAACATGCTCAACATGAAGGGCTTAAATAATCATAATACAAATTATAATAAATCAACAGGCAAATCATGATATCATCAAACTAAAAGCCCATTAAAGTTCCTGACTCAGAGTATAAAACACATTTCTTTGGCTGTTCAGGGACATTCAATGAGCAAAATCCTTCAATATGAACAAGCAAAACATTATAAACACAAATGACAAGTTCAAAATCACTCATAAGAATAAAAAATAAAAAACACTGGAAAAAATACAGAGCATATTTAAGCATTTACAGCCCTAATTCAAAGTTTTTGTGGTAGTTTTTTACATTCAGGAGTAAATTCACATTGTTTGAGATTGGTTTGGCACGGCACATGTTCAATACGCTAAAAAAAGGGTTTAAAACAGGTTTTCTGAAGATTTAAAAATGTGTGATCGTAGTCAAAACATTATGCAACTTTACAAAAGCAAAAGTCTAGTCAAGTCTACACAGGGGCGACCGTATCAATCTTTGGTATAGATTTAATCTGCTTTCTGAAATGATGATTTTGTGTCACCTCGATCTAAAGGGTTGTTTCAAAACTCTATGATTATATTTTCCCAAGTCACTTTATAAAATATTGTTCGCACAACAGTAAATACTGCAAATGTAGTTCAGCCACACTTCATACAAACACTCAAAATCACACAATCACAATCATACTCGATGTTGAAATCGTAAGCTCAACCCAGTGAAAGAGGCAAACAACTCTTTGGATTCTAGCGTGCGTCACACCCGCCGCGTCACTACCATCTAAAATGGCGGCCTAAAGAAAAATACAGCGCAAAAATCTGAGCGCTGGAACTAGCGTGAGAAAATTAACGTAAAGCTGAAATGCATTACTTGGCACTTTCAAATATACAGAAATATATAGTTTCTATCTTTGGAGGTAACGGCTCTGTATAATTTCTCCATTTCACTCTTTGGATCAGACGTCTTTCATATTGCAAACGATCCTCTCATCATAAGGCCGTCGACGTCTTATAAAGCTTTTAGTTTGGTGAACGACATCACCTTTTTTGGGTTATTTTATCACTCTTGCAGAAAAAAGGTACAAAAACAAGCTTAAAAATTTCAAGTCGTCCCTCAGTTCGTATAAAACCAACAAAAACAGCGAAACACACCACAATGACTAATATAACTCTGAGGGACAGATTGAACTCAACTTGGGTTCACGCCATGTCGTCATTACCGTAACGATTCTGGAAAGCCGTCATGTGTTTGTAAAACTTGTAATTACAACATGTATTCTGAGAGCTACAACTTTCACCAGGTGGCCGTGACTCAAAAGGTGCCAAACTTTGATAATTTAATTCTTGATGATTTCATATTATATCATAAGCCCCTTTCACACAGAGATTCCGGAAAATACACGTATAAAGTGACCCGGGATTTGACCCGGGTTCGTTTGATTTTGGTTCATTCACACTGCCAGTGATTTTCCGGAATCAGAGAGTGCGTTCACACACAACCCGTAAAAATCCCGTAAAGACACGTGACATCGATGTGACATGCAATTTCTCAGCAGCGTCTGAAGTTTGCTTATGAGAGCTCTGCGATCTCTCTCTCTCGCTTGTGCATTTTTTTCTCTGATTCGATCATAAACTTGCGCATTACGCACCGTTTCACAGCTGGCGAACGATCCCGGCTTCAGCGTCATCACTGCGACACGGCATTATTACGGCTTTTGTTCACACAGCGCGCGTTCCGGGACTGAACACGGCAATGTTACTAGGTCCCCAACACGGCATCGATCCCGGCATCAATCCCGGGTCGAGTTTGCGTTCACACAGAAGGCGCTCTGGCAATTTGCCGGCAATTTCCCGGGTTCAAAGCGCTGTGTGAAAGGGGCTATAGTGATTTCATGATGTCTAAATACAAATTTAAAAGCAAAACATTGAAAACATAATTATATTAGGGAGTGGAAATGGCTAAAACAATATGTGCTCCTCTGCTGCCATCTACTGGTTATAGCAGTAATTTCATGTCTTTTTATCTTAAAAGTTTTTGTTTGCCACCAAGTGTTAGTTTTCCCACATCTTGAAACTTTTTAGTTTTACAAATGGGGACAATCTTTGAAGGATGAACAAATAATGTTTTTGTTCATCGCATTAAAAATAACATTTAAATTGGGTAATATTTAGAGCTTTTAAGTTCTGAAAAAAGTTGTGTGAAGCACTTTAAAGTCAAAATGAATCAAAACAACGCAAACTGCGCACAATATCACAGCTAACTCAACGAACATGCTTAAAACCTTAAAATATCGGAACGAGCTGATCTCGTTTGGCAAACATAAAACATTCATTTCACTCTCAAAGGGTTGTACGAACCCTGAAATGGATCATGTAAAAGCATCTGACTATTTCTGCCACAATACCATGGTTAAAGTTGGTGTTACTACAGTAAATCTGTGGTGAATGTTGGTGATTTGTGAATTGTAACCTTCTATAACTTGTTCGCTCGTGGCACAATGTTCCTCCTGGTTTCCATGTCGGTGTTATTTGATCTGATTTGGTTTATAACAGAGAATTCTGTGCTGAATTTTAAAGGGATAGTTCACCCAAAAATGAAAATTCTATCATTGTTTACTCACCCTCAAGTTGTTCCAAACCTGTATGAGTTTCTTTGTTCTGCTGAACACAAAGGAAGATATTTGGAAGAATGTTTGTAACCAAACAGATCTCGGTCCCCATTGACTACCATAGTATATTTTTTTCCTACTATGGAAGTCAATGGGGACCGAGATCTGTTTGGTTACAAACATTCTTCCAAATATCTTCCTTTGTGTTCAGCAGAACAAAGAAACTCATACAGGTTTGGAACAACTTGAGGGTGAGTAAACGATGACAGAATTTTCATTTTTGGGTGAACTATCCCTTTAATGCTTCTCACTAGATCTCGCAGCAATGCTATTAATTCTGTGAAACACTTTCTCACTGGATCTCATTCCGGTTTGTTTACCGTTTGACGTTGAGCTGGGGAACATGGTTGAGGCATCAGTGCGACCTGGGAAAAAGGAAAAAAGGTTGCAAAAAGTCTGGAGACCTGCGGTAATTAAGACATGGCGTGAACGCAGCATTATTTTTTGTTGTAATCAAATGCCGTCAATACGGTTTAATTCGACTGAACCCAGAATATTCCTTTAAAGACGCAAGAGCTAATTTATGTGAACAACCAAAATGAATCAAAACCGAATCCTCCACAACGCAAACTGCGCGCAATATCACAGCTAACTCAAAGAACATGCTCAAAACCTTAAAATATCGGAAAAGCTGATCTGTTCATGCGCCACACGACAGTGAACAGGAGGTATACAACACAAGAGTGATGAACTGAATTAAATAAACTGAGGTAAACGGTTCACTCGTCTGAGGATCCTCATCTGAACTCCTCGACGTATAAAGCAGCATTCATAACCTGAGACACCACGCTCATATTCGCTTCTGTATCTTCAAGTCAAAAATAAATATGTATGTAAAGCTTTTAAAAGATCACATCGCAAAACAATGCAACTTTTTTTTTTTCATTTAAACCTGGAAAGTTTTAGGATTTTTTTTTTTTAAGTAAAAGGAAAAATATTTCAGATTATTTTCGGGTAAAATAAGCAATGAAATTCGAGACGTGTGAAACACTCGTTTGTACAGAATTTCTCATAATTAACTAGAAAAGAATGAGAAACTGAGTAATTTTCAGGAAACACTTTACAATTAGGTCTCATTTGATAACATCAGTTAATTCATTAACTAGCAATGAGCAATATATTCTTGCAGCTTATCAACTTTTGATCTTAAAAATGTATTAATAAATGCAGATGAATATTAACTAAGATTAATAAATCCTGTAGACGTATTCTTCATTGTTAGTTCATGTTTAGTTAGCTAATGTTAACAAATGAAACCTCAATCTCATTTGTTGACATTAGTTGCATGAGCTAATATATTTTTAAAAGCATTTATAAATCTTTCCTAATGGAAAGTAGTTATTGTTTGTGTGTTAGTTCACTAATGTTACCAGATATTAACATTAAGATGCTGTAGAAGTATTGTTCACTGTCAGTTCATGTTAACTTATTGAACCTTGATGTAAAGTGTTCCCATTTTCATTGGACTTTTGGACTCTTTGGATTATATACGGCAAACACGTTCAGTGTTAATATCAAAACAATAGTATAAATCAAGGAACTGCACAAACCCGTACGAGGGCGAATGAGGTAGAGAGACAGCAGAGCGAAACCCCGTCTCTGTCACAAATAAACACGCGTCCGTTTGCGTAAAGCACATTAGGCGTTCTTCAACACAGTCATCATCCTGAGCAGGAAAAGCTGATCGGACACACGTGTAATCTTTGGGAATCACTCCGAACAGGTCCGGCCGGGAAGGGAAAGTTATTAGGAAGGGTTGTGCAAGTTTGTCAAAGCCAGCAGAGCATCTGCGACTTAGTAAAGCTATATATATTCAAAGGGTTTTTGGCACAAGCATCCAGATCACACTCTCCGGATCCATCTTATCCTGAAGAAAAGACCTGCGACTGGTCTTCATCGCGAACAATCCAGCCGTCTCCATTGAGTTTGGATCGTGTGAAGCTGTCTCCTCGTCATTTATGACTTATAACAAAAAACAAAGCAACATCTGAAAGCTGCTCTGTGACAGGGTGTACAGCAAACAAGCTAAACAACCCAGAGATAAGAGTTTTTTAAACTGTCGACCCCAAAAAACTAGCGTTTAAGGACACAGAAGTGGAGACAGGCTGGAGCCAATGGGTAAATTGTGTGATCCTGACACTCAGTATGCACTACGTGTGCAGAAAACATTTAGGCCTCGTTTACACTGTCAGTGAAATGTGACCCAATTCTGATTTTTTGCTCATATGTGACACAGATGGGATGTGTTCTATGACCGTGTAAACAGGAAAAAAACGCATGCATTCGGATATTTCAAGATTTCTAATCAGGCCTCATTCATGATGTGAACAAACGTTGACACAACATATCAAAGTTTGGCTTGCTCATCCTAAAATTTCGGACCCACTGCTCCTCGTTAAAGCTAATATTTAAAGCCAATATGCTCCCGCCAGTCCTGAGATCTCTCTCACACACAGTAACTGAAGCATATGTGCAATGGTGGCACTTTTCGTCCTCCTCCGCCTCATAATCATGGTGATGTTTGGCGAACTTCGCATTTATCACAGAGCTAGCATCAAGCATATTTCGCGTCTGCCCATCTGTGCAAGAGAATTTAACCCTTTAAGCATGCGCTATGTTTCAGATAGTATGGCAAGTGTAAACACATGAATCGGACATATGGGTCACACTTGAAAGAACGTGTAAACGGACGGTCAAAAAAATCAGATATAGGCAACAAATCAGAATTGGACATCAAGACCTGCAGTGTAAACGAGGCCTTAGTCACTGTTAAGTCAAATATCCAAAAAATCCAAATCCAAAGTTTTATATATTATATTTCTGTAAGGTTCACTCTCCTGTCACTGATAACATTTCCCTCAGTGGCGTACGTTAGTTCTCAGAGTAATACGACACGTTGTGCTCGGTCTCAATCACCTGTCTCCACTTTTGTGTCCTTAAACACTCGTTTTTTGTGGTCGACATCTTATAAAAACGTATTTCTGGATTTTTTAGCTTGTTTGCTGTACACCTCGTCACATAGCAGCTTTTAGACATTGTTCTGTTTTTTGTTATAAGTCATAAATACAAGGAAGGAATGCTCTCGCAATGCAAACTCAATGGAGACTGTTGTGGGTGTGGCCTAAATGCGCTCTGTCTCTATTGGCTCTGGAATCTCAGGCCACGCCCACTCACATCACATGAGTGACAGGTGCGTCTGGTTTATCTTCCGTCTCGTCCTGAGAGAAGTTTCCGGAGTCTCCGGTGCTGGTCTGCGAACTCTCCGACTCCCCTAGTGGCCGAAAGAGGATCTGCTCATCCTCGTAATGCAGAACCGGCTTCCCCACCTCGTAAACATGAGCAGGATCATCAATCTGTGCAATACAAACATATCAAACATCAGAGATCATGGACAGAAAAACCCAACAACAGAGATTTCATAAACAAGTCTAACTTTTTTTAATTCGTTAAAAAGTTTTTAGTTTGAAAAATCTGTTTGATTCCGAAATGCATCACAATAAGGGTTATTATTGTTAACTAAAAAGCTGAAAATAAATGAAAAATAAATGAAAAACTTTTACTAAATTAACTTTAAATTGCAATTAATGGAAATACATTTAAGTTAAAGCACTTAAATTACTTACTGGAAATAAAAACTAAACCTGAACTAAAACTAAACCTGAAATAAAAATAAGTTAAAGCTAAATAAAACTATTTAAAAAAAAAAAAAAAAAAAAAAATGACAGAAGCACATAAAATATTTTAATAAAAATTAAACAAAATTAAAATGAATTGAAAGTATAAAAATAAAAACTAATTTGAAATATTAATTAAAACTATAAATAATAGGTTTATTTCAGAAATTCATCACAATTAGGGTTATTATTGTTGACAAAATTTATTTAAAAAAAATGTTATTTGAAATAAAGCTAAAAGAATTTAAAATATAAATATTAGATAAAAAACTAAATGAAAGTTAGAAATGCAGCCTTGGCTATAAACTGAAAGACTAAACAAAAAACTAAACCTGAGCTAAAACTAAAACAGAAACAAAACAACAACTAATAAATTTGACAGAAGCACATACATTTAATAAAACTTATACTAAAATTATAATGAAGTGAGAATATAAAGGCTAATTCAAAATATTGATAAAAACTATAAAACAACACTGGGAAAACGATGTTTCATGTTGACTATGATGTAAATTTAAGTTTGATACACATAATTAAAACATTTATCTTACTTTTCTTTTATTTCCATTAGACTTCTGAGTGTTCTTGAAAATGCTCCTTTTGTTCAGTTTGTTGTGAGCGTCACTCGTAACGGGTCCCGCTGGGTTTATCAGAAGATTTGCTCCACCCTGAAAACAAACAAAACATGTATTTAAATCTCATTAAAACTGCAAAAACTGTAAAAGCCATAAATCTAAACAAGTCATGTCCAAATGTGAGGTTGATATCTCAGTAAATGAGCTTTCAGTGAGAGTGTGTTCGGCTGCAGTACCGAACGCTTCCACTAGGGGAAATTCGCCTCCCATTCGTTTCCAATGCGCTCATGTTTGTGTGACTATTTTTTCAAGACCTTTTAACCTTTTCAAAATCATGTCCATGATTATTCTTTTTGTTCACATTGCAAGTGCCAAAACCTTTAACAAGTTTTATAGCATTCAGATGAAGTAAAAAATGATAACCCTGATCTATGTACACACTGGTAAATAAAGTAAACAGATTCTTACTTTAGTGTCAATGAAGTGTGTCCTCATCATCGGTATCAGGGCCTCTGCGGTCTCCGCCTGCTGCTGATTGGCTGATGACGCATCGCAGCGCATGACCTCATTCCTCACCTGTCCAATCATCTTCGAGGAAGATGCTTTCCTGCTGAGAGAGATCAACACTGACTGTCACACATCGGCCACCATATCGGTTATCGACCGATATATATGTTTATGTTTTTTTTTAATGTTATAATTTTACATTATGTATATTTTTAATGTTATCGTCCCATAAGAAGATGTGGTTGATATATTAAAGCTGATTAATAATGTATTATTTCCTTCAGCTGAGACACTTCAGATGCACACTGTTCAACATGAGGGTTTGAATTGCTTGAAATATGATTGCAATCACTTTGAAAAGGATTGTGTGTTTGAGACATGGCTTTTAATGATGAGACTTTTGTTTTTGTAATCAGACTCTCAAAAATAATATACAAATTTGGATTTAGATTTATCAGCCAATATATCGGTTAGATGTAACTGATAAGAATGTAAATGTGTCCTTGAAATGCAATGTAAGTCGCTTTGGATAAAAGCATCTGCCAAATGCATAAAAGTAAATGTAGATATTATCGGTTATCGGTATCGGCTGCAGTACCAAACGCTTCCACTAGAGGAAACTCGTCTCCCATTTGGTACCCTTATCATATCATTATCACCTCTAATCTTCAACACAAACAGAGCGATCTAGTTTTGCAGAAGCAGGACAGTGCTGGAGACTCACTGTGTTTCACTCTTGGTGAGGAGGATGAAGACGCAGAGGATGATGCAGGACAGAGCGATGCACACGCCAACGATGATCCCCGGCATCGACTTCTCATCCACATGGTACAGCCCGTCGATAAACGCTGCAGAAATGATTCAAAAATACATTTTTGTTAAAGTGCAGGTGATTGATGTTCACTTCATTTATATCTGACAGACTTGCATGGCTTATACTGAGATTGTCATGTGTGACTCTGGATCACAAAACCAGTCTCGAGTCGCACGGGTATATGTGGCAATAGCCAACAATACACTGTATAGGTCAAAATTATCGATTTTTCTTTTATGCCAAAAATCATTAGGATATTCAGTAAAGATCATGTTCCATGAAGATATTTAGTAAATTTCCTACCGTAAATATATAAAACATTTACTTTTGTGAGTGAATGAAGCACAATCGCCAACATAAATGAACAACTTTAAAGGAGATTTTCTCAATGTTTCGATTTTTTTGCCTCAGATTCCAGATTTTCATATAGTTGTATCTCGGACAAATATTGTCCTATCCTAACAAACCATACATCATATTCATTTAGCTTTCAGATGATGTATAAATCTTATCTGTGACTGGTTTAGTGGTCCCGGGTCACAGATAAACATAGAGGGGTTTGTGCACCTGTTTTCTCGGCGTGGTTGTCCGTGTGCCGTGGGTTTTTCCCCTGGTGAGCTCGAGCCCGGACCCGCAGCTCTACGGTCCCGGAGAACGGCCCGTCTCCCGCAGGGTTTGAGGCCGAGATCTTCACCAGGTAAACGCTTCCCGACTCCAGCTTCTCCAGGAGAGCCATCGTGTTCACAGCTGGACACCAATCAAATCAATAATCAGACAAACGCTGATAATTAAGTGAGATATCATATTAAAATATAACAAAATATATTTCATTTAAAAACATTTTTTTTATTGTATTTATATAGCACAATTCATTGCATCTGCAGTTGCACCAATGTCCTTTCCAGAGATAATACAAGATAAATAAATACATAGACAACACAAAAACAACATAAAACAACAACAGAGAATTTTGACTCAAGCCCAGAGGATTGAGCGATCGAGAAGGCGCGGTCGAGCACTTGGTGCAGCTCAGATCGAGAAGGCATATTTAATGAGCATCATTACTCAACGCCAGAGTAAATTCGCTGAGCAAATTCAACTTGTGCTCTCGCGAGAACTCTGGATTACCAGGGTATAAAAACGATGCATTATCTAATTAAATACATACTCATTTTAACGCACATCATCTTTAAAGGTATGGACAGTAATTGAAATCTACAGACGCAAATAGATAAATTGCAATAAAATAAACACTTAAATATGTATTTGGAACATGTTTTCTTTCCACTCGTCTGATGTGGAAGGAAAAATAGATTAGGCCTCTATCTTACACCCTATCATACACCCGAAGCAATGCAGCGCAAGTGTGTTTTGCTAGTTTCAGCCTGACGCAGTTATCATTTTCACGTCATGCGTGAAATTATTTAATGGGCGTATTGATAATGTGCACCTATAGGAGGGTCCACAACCCTCTGCTTATTACACACACAGGGACGCACAGCAGCACACAAACATGCCAAAAATTAAAAACAAAAGGATTACAAAGTAAAAGATTATTATTGTGTACATAAAGATATGGTGAATCCGGCTTTGACCTCGTGCACGAGCAGATCCGTTTGCACTCTGGAGCGTCTTTCCGCTTGCAAATTCCTCCGTGTAAATAGTGAATCCGCCATGGCGCGAGTGCAACTGGATTTTAAAGGGAATGGGAGATGAGACTCTGACTGGTTTGTTTGACGTTACGCCCAAAACACACCCATTACTCATTAAAAGAATAGAGACAACCCTTTTAAACCATGCGCCGGGAGCGCCAACCATTTTTCCCGTCGTTAAACTAGCAAAAGTGGATTTGGACGCCCTAAGTGAGCTTTAGACCATGCGCTTAGATCGTTAAAATAGGGCCCAAAATCTCCAAATTGAGCAGTGTGTGATAAACACTTGAAGTAGTGTGTTCTGTTGTGTTCTGCTCACCTTCCCTCTGGAGAACCTGCCATTCCCCGGCGCTCCCGGCGCTGTGAGACGCATAGAGGACGGTGTAGTGCGTCACACACACATCCGGCTGGTCCGGCGGATCCCACGACACCAGCGCCGTGCCGTCCTCGATCAGAGTCGCTCTCACGGACTGAGGCGGAGACCACGGGGCTGCGGGAGAGAAGAAGCCTCGAGTCTTACAGTGTGATCATGCTTTTGAATTGCATTAAAATCCCATCCAGTGGCTCAATCCACAGTCTCAACAACAACCAGTGAACTCAGTGTGATGCATATTTGTGAATGAAACAGGTGAGATTTCTGTAATAGTTGTCTTCACAATTCTGAGCAATTTGAATAAATGGATTTTGAAAATATGATTTAAATAATATCAAATAGATGCAAATATTTAATCATACACACTCACTGTTAGACTCATGCTTTACACAGTTTCAACACCAACTAATGATGCATATTTGTCAGCTATTCATAAATTAATGTTCTGTAATAGTTGTTTTCACAATGAACAGATTTATTCTGATTCTGAGCAATTTGAATAAATGGATTTTGAAAATATGATTAAAAAATATGCAAAAAGTTAATAGTAAAACTATGCCATGAGTGTAATCCAAATGGATGGAAATTTTATATGCAACACAAATAAATTAATCTTTAATTTAGGCCAAAATATTTTTGAGTGGATGGTGATTATATTAAAATATAATGAAATATAATATAATATAATATAATATAGTATAATATAATATAATATAATATAATATAATATAATATAATATAATATAATATAATATAATATAATATAATATAATATAATATTTAATAAATGTACTTATTGTTTTTGGTTATATAATATATTTAATCTCTAGAGCTACGAAAGCGATCTGAACAAAAACATTTTTTTGACTGTTTTGTGTTTATTTTTATTTCACAAAATGAATTTTGGGAAAATAAACATCTGAGATGAAGTTGGTAATAAAATAAAATATAATATGAATATTTTAAAATATGTAATATTTAACATTTAATAAAATTTCAAATGCAATTCAAATACATAAATCTTAAATGTAGTAAATCTTACAGAGTGACAGTGACAGTCTATTCTTTATCTCTTTAGTACTTTGCTTTAACAAACTTAAAATATATGATCAAATATGCTTTTAGCCGCTACCTTCCAGGGGAGTCCTGTGATAGACGCTTGCGCTCCAGGGACTGGACATCTGATCCATATGAAGACGCACCGCAAACTCATAGCGAGTGTTGGACCGGAGACCTGATAGCGTCACGGTTTGCTCAGTTCTGAAGAGAGAGAACACACATATCTGACATCTGAATCCAGAAGCTGAAGTGCTATTGATGTCAAGGCTTTGCTGAGCCACGGGCACTCACGTTTGGGCGTAGCGCACGGTGTCGGCGTCGGAGGGACTCGCGGGCCCGTAACGGACGGAGAAGCTGACGGCTCTGCCAGAACTGAACGCAGGACGACCCCAACTCAGACTCACCGATGACGAGCTGCTGGCCTCGGCCTGGATGTGGTCGGGAGGCGGCAGGGCGGCCAAACGCCGGTTCGGTGCGGCTGACACACACACACACACACACACACACACACACACACACACACACACACACACACACACACACACGTTAACATACTGAAGCTCTTGTTTAGAAGACAAATGCTTAAAGTCCCCCTGTGGTGAAAATCCAGCTTTTAATGTTGTTTATGTGTCTGTGTGGTGTTTTTAATCTGCTTTAAGTCAAACCATGTGTAAACTCATAAGTCGACATCATTGCTGAGTATTTCCTCCTTAAAACTGCAGTGAACCAAAGACAGTCTCAAAAACACGCTTTGAAATCGCTGGTGTTTCTGACGTCACAAACTACCTTGTAACCAATCAGATCAACGTGTGATCGTCAACCAGTGGATCTCTGAGCTGAGTGAGTGAGTGGAGGCGGGGCTCATTTGCATATTCATAGAACCACGCATACTAAATGAGGCAAGGGTGTCGAGTTACAGTCAAGATATTTTAAGACATGAATTTTTTTAAGGAAAAAACATTTAAACGTCATTCTGATCAAAGATGAGTTTTAAGGGATAAAATGATTGACTACAGGGGGACTTTAAAATAGATTACAATAAAGGATTTAAACTGGTAACACTTTAATACACTTTAGCATACTTTTAAAAAGATCACATAAGTGAGGATTGAATGTAATGTTTTCAGTTAATATCCTTAAAAAGAATACTGAATGTAATGTATTTGGACTCCTAATTGCATGTTAGTTTACAATTACATTACGTCCTTTTGACCCACTTAAGTATATCTTTATAGGTAATTTCATATGACTTTCCCTTTAAAAAGTATACATTATTTAGGAAATTTACACAACGTTTTTCCCAGTAAAAATTAGAAGCTAAAACTTTATACTTGTATGAAATCCTAATCAAATTACGCACAAACTTTCTTTAAAAATTGTGTTTTAAGTGAATTACGGTTTACTTTCCATTTAAAAAGTATAAGCTTTAGGAAAATTAGGAAAATTCTAGGAAAATTACACAATGTATTTCCCAGTAAAATTAGAAAGCTAAAACATTTTTGTTCGAAAGTCCTATTTCAATTTCTCAGAATTAGTTGAACTTGTGCTTTTTGACCCACTATTTATAGGTTATTTAATAATTATTTTTTATTTTCTTTGACATACGTTTAAAGTGCACTGCCGAATGAGAAGTATTTATGGCAAACTAAAATATAATATAATTTCTATTGAAACCTGTACGTCATGTATTTAAATATATGCTAACAATGAAAGATTGGCATAACAAACATCGATTTTCTAGTTAAATTTTGATTGAATACAAATCCCACATGATTCAGCGTTAAATTTTACTAGTTTAAATCACAAGTTTTGAACACTTACAAGGACACCCTGGAGTGTTGACCGTCTGATGGGCCTGATAGCCGTCTCCATTAGCACTGAACGCTAGCAGTTTCACATGGTACTTCACTCTAGGGTCTGAAGAACAACATAAAACACAGTAAAATAGAGTTATTTAAAGGTCTTAAAGAGTTAAAAACTACCCTTATGAAAGTTTACCATGGTTTTTCTACAGTACCTAAAAAAAGGTCAACTGTGAAAGCATGTAGTTTATGCATCTGCAATGTTTGGCTAAAACACTCCCAAGACATTCGGGTCTGAATGCACAGATTTAGACACTTATCTAGGTTTCACATCAGTAAACAGTGAATGTGAAGAATGAGTTTGGTCAGTGTGTGAAGTCCTGGGTGGGGGGGGGGGGGGGGGTTGAGTTTTTAAGGCTCTACGGGTCAGAGGTCGGAGGCCACCTTCACAGGCACATTCAGCTGCCGAAACGAACCGTCTCCCAGGACGAGAACTCTATGACCCGAGGTCGGGGGCCGGACCGGGATAAAACTTTATGCTCAACTAGTTAGGAAGAAACAGGCCTAGAAATAAAGCTATTTAGATCCTTAAATTAAAAAAATTATGTCATTCCAAATTGTTTTCCATGATAATTCCATGGTTTTTCATCAGTAAAAAAATTAGAAAAGGAAAAACATTTCTATCTATATGGAAATCCATAATCAAGTTATTAATGGATTTTCTTAAGTTGAGTAAATTACGATTTCCCATTTTAATTATTTTTATATTTTCTAAGAAAATGTATTTATTTCCCATGAAAAAATAAGTATGGCAAAATGTTTCCATCTATATATCAAGTTACTCACACATTTTCTTAAAAATTAAGTTAATTGAATTAAGATTGACTTTCCCTTTAAAAGGTATACATGTTCTAGGAAAATTACACAATGTATTTCCCAGTAAAAATTAGAAAGCTAAAACTTTTCTACATATACGGAAATCCTAATCAAATTACGCACTAAAAAAAAAAAGTGTTTTGAGTGAATTACGATTTACTTTCCATGTTTTTTGATTGCTTTCCATTTCTTGTAAAGCAAACTTGAGCTCATGAAAGGCGCTATATAAATATTAAAAAATATTATTGTTATTATTATTTATTAGTTAGGCAAAACCCTAACCAATTCAAACAGAACTCACTCCATCGGGACATTGAACTTAAATTTGCATCGACTCTAAAAACCCCACAAGTTCTTTGACCCAAGAGGGGTCACTTATGCCCAGTTCAATCCCAGAATCCTTTGTTGGCTGGACGAGTGTCCAGCTGTAAGGGGGGGGGGGGGGTCGCTCTCACAGGCTTTTGGCCGACCTTAAACCCAGGCACAATAGACGGAGAAACAGAGGAGAACCATGGGAAAATTGGATGGAGACATCTGGGGTGTGACCTTTGACCCTGAGGGGATATTACGTGACACGAACAAAGCCCTGGATACGGCGGACGGGACAACCGTGCATAAGTCCGAACAGAAGAAGGCAATTATTGATCAAACTGGTATTCTCTGTCTGTCCAAGGACGATCGGATGCTCACGATGGGAAAGATGCTCGCAGAACCTGTGGAATATTTCATTCCCGGGTTTATGTTTCAGAAAAAGCTTGACTTGAGCATTTTCAGGGATGCAACTTTAAATTTTCATACACGTACTTGATGAGAAAAATATGTAGGTAGATTCCTCATTTTAGATTATCTAGTTGTTTTAAGCCGTTAATTTAGATTAGAATTAACTAGTGACCTGCATAAATGTTTTTCACAGATGTTTTTGATATTAGTCTGCTTAAAATTAGGCAAACATTTTTTATAAACATTTTTTATATCCGAGCTTAATATGAAAAATATCTAGGAACTAAAATTGATTTATTTCCAAGTAAAAAAATATAAAGGCAAAATTTTCTCTATTGAAATCCTAATCAAATTACTCACAAATGTTCTTTATATTAATTTTAATATAATTTTATTTTTTATATATATATTTATATTTATATATATATAAATATAATTATATTCATATATATAAATATAAATTAGTTGCAGGCTACCTAAAATTAAACAAAAAGTGTGTTATCTTTGTTGTTGCATTGAACAAAGGTTTATTTCACATTAAATAAATAAAAAGTGTTAAGAAAAAAAAATTGAATTATTTTAATTTCAGTTAAAACATTTCTATCTATATGGAAATCATAATCAAATGACCCATTAGTTTTAAGTAAATTTAGATTTTTTTCTACTTAAAATTAGGCAGAAGTGGGTTTTTTTTGGTTGCATCTTCTTAAGTGAATTAATATTTATTTCCAATATAAGAAATTAGACATTTTCTAAGAAAATCTTTATTATAATAATTTAGTAAATGAGAAAATATGCTTATTTCCCAGATAAGCCCATGCGTGTGCGTGACTCACTGAGGCCTGTGATGGTGTGCTGGTGGTCTTGGGGGGGCAGCTGGAGAATGGAGCCCTCTGATTGGCCGTCAGGGTGGAAACAGAGCTTGAATCCCTGGATGGCAGCGTCACTGGGAGTCGGATGCCATCGGATCGTCACGGATGTGCAGTTCAGGGGTTCAAGCTCAAGGTTTGGGGCGGGAGGCACTGAGGACAGAAACACACATTAAATCAACTTATGCACAAATTACAGACATAAACACATTTTCTGCAAAACATTAACAGAACTCTATGGTATTTTTGCCAAGTCTATGGTAATAATGACGCTTGATGTGCAAACAGCACTAATAAAACAGCACTGCCATTGTGGCTGCGAAAAGCTTTATTTTTAAGATAGTACAGTTAACGATAAAAATATATATATTTTGATTTAAAAACTAGAAATTTTATAAGAAAATGTGATTTTTTTTTTTTTTCAGTAAAATGTAGAAAAGTAAAACAATTCTATCTATATGGAAATCCTTATCAAGTTACTTATGAATTTGCTTAAAAGTTAAGTTAATTGAATTAAAATTTACTTTCCATTTAAAAAGCAAACATTTTCTAGGAAAATTACAAAATAAATTTCCCAGTAAAAATCAGAAAGCTTCAACATTTCTGTTCATTTGAAAACCTTATTAAAAAAAAAAAAAAAAAATTCCGCGAAGAGCTTCGTTTTTTAAGAGAGTACAGTTAACTATCAATAAATAACATCAGTTTCGATGATGCATCTTGACCAGGGACATTCTGCTATTGATTCAAGACCGTTTCAATTATTAAGGTTTTAATGAGTTCAATAAAAGAGACTCAAATAATGTCACCTTAATGCGCGTATTCCACACCAAAACTTCATGTTTTCAACTGGACAAGTTCATGATGAGTTTGTTCAAAGTGGAAATCACTCTAAGTCTGTCTAACTAAACATAACTGATCCGTTTGAGCAAATATCCAGCAGAAAAGAGGCTATTCTTTAGGTTGCCTGAAGCGTTCCCTTTATGACCTGAAACTGAGCCGACCCTCAGCTCCTAACTGACAGCCGGGGTCAAAGGTCATCGAGTAACAACATAAATGCCGGAACAAAGCCAGTCAAAAAATGAATTCTTACTCAGTACTTCTGTCTTGTTTCCAGTCCAAATATCTAAAAAGAATTCTTAAGTCAAGATGCATTTACTAAAGTAGTAAAATGCCATAAGATATTTGTCAGATAGTCTTGTTTGATAGTCTAGTCTTGTTGCTTAAAACAAGAACAATTATCTGCCAATAGGGGTAAGAAAAAGAGTCTTGTTTCAGTTTGAATGAAGTTTATTTTTCTGACCCCATTGGCAGATCATTTTGCTTGTTTTAAGCAAAAACTCACTTTATTTTGATTTTTTTCCCCCATAAAACAAGACATAATATCTTATAGCATTGCTCATGGTTATAGTTCATGTCAGTCAATACATTAACTAACGTTAACTAATGAACCTTATTGTAAAGTGTTACCTTAAAATGTTCTTCACACAAAAAAAGAAATGATGCTATTAACTCTTTCCCTCTTTAACTTTTTTTTTTTTGCTAGTAGACGTTCTGAATGTCCAGTACCTTAAAAATTAAGTGAAAAAGTTCATTTCAAACCCTGTATACATGAATTTTGAACAATACCCGTTCTTGTCTTAGGACAACTTTGATGAACTTTTTTGATCCACTTCAAATGTTGACTACTGTGGTACAGCGCTTCCAGAACCAAAAACAAACTAAAACAGTGACAAAAGCGATAGCTATGGGTGAACCTCAGGAGGTTTCTGCTCTCACCTGTGGCGCTGGATGTTTTGGGGGTGCGATGCGAGCTCCAGGCGGACGGCTGGCTCCAGCCCACGCGGGTCGAGGCGGACATGCGGATCAGGTAGATGGTGTCGGGCCGCAGACCCTGCAGGAGGAACTGGGTGCAGTTCTGGCCCGGGACCGGCAGCTCCACGGAGGTCAGCGAGTCGTCCGAGGCCGTGCGGTGGGACAGACGGTACGCAGACACTCGTCCTCGGCTCAGTTTAGGAGAGAGAGGCTGCCAGGACACCAGGATATCAGTCGGACTGCGACTCGTCAGGCTCAGCTCAGGGGTACGGAGGGGCACTAGGGACAAACAGAGAGATAAAACACTTCATGGGAAAGAATTGAGGTTACAGTTTATTTACATAGTCCACTATGCAGCTACATGTCAACTAACTCTCAATAGAGTATTCGGTTAGAGTTAGGTTAAATAACGTGATTTCCAAACACTGCAAATGTGTTTTTGTTTTTTTTACAAAAACGGAATTCTGAGTTTACAAAAAATGTAATTCTGAGTTTAAAAAAACAAAAAAACGGAATTCTGATAAAAAAAACAAAAACGGAATTCTGAGTTTAAAAACCAAAAAAAACGGAATTCTGATAAAAAAAAAAAAAAAACGGAATTCTGAGTTTAAAAAAAAACAAAAAAACGGAATTCTGATTAAAAAAAACAAAAAAACGGAATTCTGAGTTTACAAAAAACGGAATTCTGAGTAAAAAAAAAAAAAACAACGGAATTCTGATAAAATAAAAAAAAACGGAATTCTGAGTTTTAAAAAACTAAAAAACGGAATTCTGAAAAAAAATAAAAAAAACCCGGAATTCTGAGTTTAAAAACCAAAAAAATGGAATTCTTATTTAAAAAAAATTAAAAACGGAATTCTGAGTTTACAAAAAATGGAATTCTGAGTTAAAAAAAAAACGGAATTCTGATTAAAAAAACAAAAAAACGGAATTCTGAGTTTACAAAAAACAGAATTCTGAGTTAAAAAAAAAACTAACAAAAAAAACGGAATTCTGATAAAAAAAAATAAAAAACGGAATTCTGAGTTTTAAAAAAAAACGTACAAATCAATTGCAACTTTTTATCTTACAATTCTGACTTTTTTCCTCAGAATTCTAAAATTCTAAAATGGAATTCTAATTTGAAGAACAAAACAAAAATAAAAGCAATTGCGACTCTTTATCTCACAATTTTTACTTTTTTCTTGCTATTGTTAATTATATTTTTCTTAGAATTGCGTGAAAAAAGTTAGAATTGTGAGACAAAAAAAGTAGCAATTACGTTTTTATTTTTTTTTATTCTGTTGCAGAAACAACTTCCATATTTTTGTCTATGTAGCACCGATTTCATATTTTTTTTGTGCTTTTCTATTTCATAAACAGCCAAACTTTATCTAAAGCCTTCTCAGCAGTGAACCTCCCCTCACTCATTAATGAGCCTTTTTTTCTCTAGGAAATGAATCTCCGCTTCTATTCTGTTGTACAGTGGCAGACGTGCTATAGTGCATTGTGGGATTGGTTTCTGGACTCACCGTCCTCCAGCGTGTGCTGCGTGACCTGCTCCGACATGCGGCTGGCGCCCATCGGCATGTAGGCCACTATATAAAACGTGTAGTTTCGCGCCGGCTCCAGATCGTCCACGATGTGGCTTGTCGTGTCGTTCCCGATCACGGCCTGATATTCCTCGTTGTTTAGACCTGTAAGATATTTTCTGAATGAAGACCAGCACAAACCAGTTTGGAGCTTCACGCTTCATTCAGACGCTCACCCAGGGGCGTAGAATTTAGTAGGGACGCTAGGGACGTGTCCCTACCAATATTCAGTGACACTGATATGTCCCTATCAATAATTTCGATCAAAACTTAAAATATATTTATATATTACCACTGTTGTCCGGTTGTGTCTTGTGGTTTTTTATGTATTAGGCTTATTTTATTTAATCAGGAAACATCTTATTTATATTAAAATCTCTTACAATAGCGTTCTGAGAAAAATGCGCAATTCATGGTACACAAACGGTTAATATCTGAGTCCCGCCTGCTTAACACACATCGCTAAACTGATTGGCTTTGTTTTTTCTAACTTGTGAGAGGCTCTGGTGTGAAGCGGTAAATAATGCTCGTCCGAAGGAAACCTAGATGCGGTAAGATAGGGAGAAATCAACAGTTCTGTGCACAAAAATGCGGGACAAATCAGTTTTGTATTACAATCGCGGGATAAGTGGCGAACAATCGTTAGTTTGACAATCGTTAGAGAGAGAGAGAGAGAGAGAGATTGTGTATGCTTAAGTGTGTGTGTGTAACACTACATTATAGGGACAAAATGTCACCACAAAGATGGCAATATCCGAAATACTTGTCCTTGTGGGGATTTATTTATTTATTTTTGGAAAACAGCTGAAAATGTAAAAATGCAGAAAGTTTTCTGTGATAGGCAGGGTTAGTGTAGGCCAGGGGGATATAATATACCGTTTGTACAGTATAAAATCATTATGTCTGTAAAAAGTCCCCATAAAACATAAAAAAACAACATTGCTTGGTCTTGTTGAAATGAGAGGAATGTTTGATGAAGTTGAAACCCTTGTCATCCCAGTCTCATCAGCTGAGGCTGAAAGAAGTTTCAGTGCTCTTAGGACACTGAAAACATGACTCAGAACAATGGCACAAGTATTGCTGTGTGTCATGTCCAACAGGACAAACTGGACATTATTGATGTGAAACAAATATGCCAACAGTTAATTTCTGTAAGTTCACCTTTAAATGAAAATTCTGTCATCATTTACTCTCCCCCAAGTTGTTTCAAACCTGTATGCATTTCTTTCTTCTGCTGAACACGAAAGAAGATATTTTGAAGAATGTTGGTAACCAGTATTGAGTTTTTTTTTTCTATTATGGAAGTCAATGGGGTCCATCAACTGTCATGGTTACCGACATTCTTCAAAATATCTTCTTTTGTGTTCAGAAGAATAAAGAAATTCATACAGGTTTAAAGCAACTTGAGGGAGAGTAAATGATGACAGAATGTTCATTTTTGGGTGAACTGTCCCTTTAATGACAGATTCAGGGGATGTCCCCGTCCCCACCAATTTCAAAATCAAACCTACGCCCTTGCCTCACCCTCAGACTTCATGTAGTGTATGGAGTAGGCGATGACTTTATCCGCGTTGTACTGGGGTCTCTCCCACGCCAGTAAGATGGCCGAGCTGGAGATGGTTTCCGCGTGGATGTTTCGTGGAGCGCTGGGACGGTCCTCCGACAGAACCACGATGAGACGGGACGTGGACACAACCGAGCCTCGGGAGTTCTCCGCCTGGCACTGGTAGAAGGCGTCGTCTTCCGGAATGATCTGAGTTATCACCAGTTTACTGACCAAGAGAAAGATGTCATTATCAGAAGAGATTACGATGTTTACTACACTGCAAAAATGCTTTCTTAATTAGTATTTTTGTTTCGTTTCCAGTCCAAATATCTAAAAATTCTTACATCAAGAAGCATTTACTAGAGAAGTAAAATGACATAAGACATTATGTCATGTTTTCTGGGGAAATAAATCAAATTGAAGTGAGTTGTTGCTTAAAACAAGCAAAATGATCTGACAATGGGATAAGAAAAATTATCTTGTTTCTGTTTCAATTAAGATGATTTTTCTGACCTCATCTGCAGATAATTTTGCTTGTTTTATGCAACAACTCACTTCATTTTGATTTATTTCCCCAGAAAACAAGACATAATATCTTATGGCATTTTACTCATCTAGTAAATGCATCTTGATTTAAGAATTTGTAGATATTTGGACTTGAAACAAGACAAAAAATACTGAATAAGAACAGCATTTTTGCAGAGTGCAGAAGATGCTCGGCTTTGTTGTAAAATAAAGTCTAATAATTCTGGCATCAAAGACCCTGAGAAGTGATTTTTCACGGAAGAGAGAAAGCCCCACAGTACCTCCTGTACATCTTGGTGCGCCCGTTGGAGTGGATCACCTGCCCGTTCTTGAACCAGGTGATGCGGGGCGCAGGTGTGCCCTCGGCCTGGCAGCTGAAGCGGGCCGTACCGGCTCTGGGTCGCGTCTGACTCTCCGGCTTCTCCAACAGGGTCGGAGGAACTGCAAAAAAATGAGTGAAAATGCTGAGAATGCAAACATTTTTATCGTTAAAGTTATCGTTCTTAGTGAGAACGCTAATATAGTTATTGTTATAGTTATTGTTCTTGATGTGAACGCAAATATAGTTAAAGTTATTGTTCTTGGTGCGAATGCGTATATAGTTATCGTTAAAGTTACACGAAGAACGATAAGTGTAACGATAACTATATTAGCGCTCACACTAAGAACGATAACTTTAACGATAAATATTTTTGCTTTATCAGCAAAAACGATAACTATAACAATAACTAAATTAGCGTTCACACAAAGAACGATAACTTTAATGATAACTATGTTTGCATTCACACCAAGAACGATAACATTAACAAATATGGTAATTGTCATAGTTATTGTTCTTGGTGTGAATGTTAATATAGATATTGTTATAGTTATAGTTCTTGATGTGAAGGTCCTTCAGAAGTGTTTATGACGCAAACATCTCTTACGGAGTACGGTGAGGTTCCCGGCCGCTAGGGTGTAGTTGCGTGTTCCCGGTGTGGTCGCGCGGCACAGGTACGTGCCACTGTGCTGGGCTTTAACGGCTGAGATAACCAGGTTCCCGTTTCCCAGAACCCTGGCTCCGAACACGTCTATGGGTTTAGAGTCGGCCCGGCTCCAGGACACCAGCGGCCGAGGGTTTCCCTCCGCCAGACACTCCAGAACCACAGACTGATGCAGACCGGCGCTGATGTTCTGAGGTCCGGCTATGATGTGTGGTTTCATGAGAGGCCTGGGACCCGACGCTGGACAGAGAACGCAGAAGATTACAATGCTTTCTTTATTCCTCTGATAATGATCACTGTTCATCCTCACACAAACACAGACCTGGGATGATGGACAGCTCGGCCTCTCGGCTCGTGACTCGACTGGCCGTGTTTGTTGCAAAGCAGCGATAATTCCCAGCATCCTTCATTGTCACGTCGCGGATATGCAACACTCCATTTGGCAAAACGGTGATTCTGAAACAAACAAGAACATGTTCATTTCAGTATGCTAGTACACTATGAGCTTTACAATATAGCTTTCCAGATTTTCATATTCAGTGCACAGAGCTGCTTAACCATATTAAAGCTGGCTTTACATGGTTTCTATCCAGTCCAAGCTGCTCATTTAGTCATTAGCTGGTACATAATGTACATTTATCCATTTAGCAGATGTTTTTATCCAAAGCAACTTACAATGCATTCGAGGTATACATTCCATCAGTAATTTTTCATCAAAAATTATTTTGTTGGTATAAATGAATGTATTTAGGTTTATTCAGTGATGTTAAATAATATTTTTGACTTGAATAAGTTTAACTAGTTAATTTAAATGTTTTTCAATGTACCATATAAAAAATAAAAACCTTGACCACTATAATCCAGTAGATTCAATTCAATATATTTATTGAAAAAATATATTTAATAAAAGGATACTAATTTATATTAATTCTGCTTCTGATTAAGTAAATTATTCATTTTTTTTTAAACCTGTTAACTGTCATCCCCCTTTTTGACCATATATGTGAAAATAAATGTGTAGTTCATGAATTTTAAAGAAGACACCAAACAAAAGTAAAATCACTTCAAAAAATTCAAGTGTAAAAAGGTTATACAAGTTTAAGTTTACTGCAAAACTAAACAATTTTATTTTGAACAAATTTTGTGTATTACAAAATAATGTGGACTCTTAAATTGGTGGAATCAAAGCCATATGTCCAACCAAGTTATGTTCCAAATTTGAAGCTGATATCCCAAAAAATGAGCTGGTAAATGGTTTTAAAGTACCATTTTCATGGTAACAAAATGTTAATTTTTAATGAATTTTGAGAATTTCGAATGATACCTAAAGTGTCCTGCTATTGAAATAATGATGGTTAACAGGCTACTATTAATATTAAATATTTTATTAATATTTAGAAAGATCCTGTTGTTTTGTTGGTTAATTGCACACCTGTCTGAATCCAGAGGTAGAGATCTTTGGTTGAGTTCCCAGCGGATGAGCGCTGGAGATCCGCTGACAGCGCAGGAGAATCTGGCCATCGAGCCCAGTGTAACCTCCACTGGGACAGGGTGGGACACAAACAACAAGACATCTGTGAAAGAGAGAGAGAAAGAATCCATAACCAATGGACTTTATGTTCTAAGTCAATATCAAACCGCATCCACATCCAACTTTACACCCATAACGTGACATATTTCTGAGCGAAAAAAGATATAAATGGTTCACAACAGGGTCAATATAGTACACTAAAACCATAAAAAACATTTTCGTTACTTGAAATGAAATAAACGTAAAAATAAATATACAAAAAAAAGTGGTATTATAAATATTTTTTATTATAGTTATTGTTAAAACCATAAAAAGTTTTTCGTTACTTGAAATAAAATAAACTTTAACTGAAATAAAATTAAATTAAAAAACACCAGGTTTATTATATTTTGTTTTTTACTATAGTTATTATATACTTAAAAACCATTAAAAAAAACAACAACATTTTTGTTACTTGAAATAACAAACTTAAACTTAAAATTAAATGAAATATAAAAACCTCAGGGTTATTAAAGTTTTCTTTTTGTTTTAGTTAGTATAGTTAAAACCAACATTTTCATTACTTGAAATAAAATAAATATTAACTGAAATAAAACATATTTTTTAAAAACACAGCAGAGTTATTATAGTTTTATTATAATAGTTTTTTAATTAAAAACTAAAAACATTTGTTACTTGAAATAAAATAAACTTTAACTGAAATAAAATAAAATATAAAAAACAGCAGGGTTATTCATTGTTTTTATTATAGTTTTTATAGTTAAAAACAAAACAAAAATTGTTCCTTGAAATAACAAAAACTGAAATGAAATAAAATAAAATATAAAAACCTTAAACTTATTTTATTTTATCTAGTTTCTAAAGCAACATTTCTAAGTTAAATTTAGTTTAACTTGATCTACTAAAAAATATTATAAAGACTATATAAACATAAAAAAAAAAAACTAATAACAAAACTAATAACAAAATTCACAAAACTAACTAAAATTAGAGTGAAAACAAGAAATAATAAAAACAAATTCAAAATATTATTAAAACTAGCACTAGCAAAAAGCAAAAACTAGTAAAAGCAAAAATAGCACTAGTTCACAAACATGTATAAAGCAAATTGGGCCAATGTAGATTTTAATGTTGATCTAAATTTGTATTATATTTGTTGATCATTAACAGACTGGTTGTTTTGGACCTACATCAACAGCAAATTTCTTTCACAAAATCAATATAATTCCTTTTAAAATAAATTAAGTTAACAACATCTGCCATAATCAGTACTGAGGTCAGAACGCTAACTAATAACACAAGCTCGTCCTCCCATAATGCTTCTCTCAGTTTTTGTAGGGCCATTTAACACTTAAACAGACACCGTCACCAATAAACTCCATTATAATTTGCTCAATGGACTCAAAACACAAACTAAATGTCAATACAAACAGTTTCAGGTCTGATGTTGAGGCTCTCGGGGCATGAAATCAGACACACAAGATCAAATCCTTTCAGCTGGTGTATTTATATAAAGAGTAAAGCGTAAGGCACTCAGACAGAGCCCGTTTCTGATCTTAACAGTGATTGGTTGTCTGTTAAAGGCCAGAGTGCACAGCAGCCAATAATAAACAGCTGCTCTAATCAATGAATCAATTGGCTAATGACAGTGAATAATGACTCTTTATAGATCAGTGTGAATCAATGATGCTTCCATTTGAAATGAGTGTCAACATATGCGTGTTACTGTAGGCAATGAGGCTTATAGTGCAGCAAATGATGTTTTATGCACTAGAAAAAATAAATATATCAAGTTTTTCACACCTGAATGAATGAAATGAGCACCAAAATATCACATGCTCAAGGTGATATAACAATAACAATCACATGACTGTTTCTTCACCACTTGTTTTACAAACGGCGAAACAATAACATAAAGACCAGCCCATCATTTTACCCATAAGCCACTGTGTTTTGTTCCCCTCCCCCTCTTGTTCCTGCTGAGTCCAGCCAAAAATCCTCTAAAGGCAATCAATGATAGTTCATCTCCTGATAAGATCCCTGTCACTCGTGTCCGATGCAGTCGACGGGATTTATTCACATGTGAAGCTGAATTACCACTAATAACTCCGGTTTAGCCCAGCTAACAAACACATGTTCTGAGAACGCTTTGCTAACGTTAACCAGAAGTTATGAAAACTTTATATTTCTGAATGTTCAAAATGTCCAGTTTTAAAAAAAAATGTTTTAAACATGTTTTTTCTTGGTTATACAAACGTTAAGCGAACATTCCATTTTTGGAAACATTATGGAATTGTTACATTTGAATGTTCTCTGAACATTCCGAAACCAGTTGTAACATTTAAAAAGCGTTAGATGAACGTCCAACTAAAGATGTTTCAGAAAAAAACAGTTCCATGAATGATGTATGATTAATGTTTTTGTGCAAATGTTTTGAGAACATTATTAAAGACCAGATAACTGTGAACGAACGCATTGTTAACGTTACTGGAGGAACGTTTGTTCAGAACGTTGCGATCCTTGAAGCCTTAACAATTATTGTGTTCACTTGAATACACACACACACACACACTATCATATAGACTAACGCTGGTTCTTTGTTTAAAAAAACACTCAATATTGCATTACAGATCTTATCTATAGACGTTCAGCTGAACTGGTTACACAGCTGTCACTGTTCAGAGAGAAAGTGCAGAAATCTTCAAAGAGTCAACGCTATTTTAGGAAATTTGAGGAAAACAAATGAGTATATCTTCATAATGCATGATTATAATATTCATATACTAATATATTTACAAAAAATATAATGGTACTGCCATAGTATATGGAGAAAGTGTGTGTCTGTCTGTGTGTGTGTGTGTGTGTCCAGTCAGCCAGGTTGTAAAGGCCAGATCAATGCCTAGGTCAAACAGGACAAAGGTTTCCTCCCAAAGGTCAGAGGTCAGTCAAGTCCATCTGTCCACCCAGTGTCAGTCAGCGACTCTGATTAAATGTGTTCTGGATGAAAACCGTCAGTGATTTGATGTAATTTATACAAGGATTCTAATAATGAACCTTGCTAATTAACACAATAATTAAAGTACACCCATATGAAGACTAAGAAAGTGTTTGACTTTGAGATGAACAACTATACGGATCAATAGTAGTAAACCTGTCAATAAAATCACTTACAATCATATTTTATACAAAAATCAGAAAAAATAAATAATGAATTATATATTGCTCAATCAAATTAAGTCTATTTTAAGATTTTTTTGACATTATTTCAATATGCCTAATTATAAAGCATATATATGCATTTCAATAGGGAGAATTTGCTGTTAATTATATTTATGCATGTAGGTTTTTCCTGGCAAATTGTTATTTTCATAAATCAATATGAGAGTTTCATCTTGATCTTAACACACACACTCCACTCACTCACACACACTGCACACACACACACACACACACACACACACACACACACACACACACACACACTTGATCTTAGAGCCATAGCCTTAGATTCCATCCGAGAGGGAGAAATGAACAATTCTCCAGCTGTTCCTTGAAAAGATCCCGTTTCCACTGTTCTTCTGCTTGAGCTTTAAACACACACCCTGACGGCTCGAACACACACACACACACACACACACCCTGACGGCTCGAACAAAACCCCCAGCGCTGCTCTAAAGACCAGCATTTGTGAATGAATCGAGCACATCAGTCAGGCTGGATGAGGACAGCAGGAGGACCAGGCCATGATGGGGGGAATAAAGCCAGTCCCACAACCCCTGTGACCTCTGACCTCTGACCCCTGACCTCTGGACAGACCAGTACACCCCTCCCTTCTGGTCCCTTAACCCTTCAGATACTGACTTATGAAGGTCTCTACAAATCACAAATCAGATATATAGTTGATAATCAGCAATGGAAGTTATTCGTTTAAAAAGAAATAATAATAATGGTTGACCAAAATAAAAATGGGGTTTTCAACAACTAATGCAATATCTAAAAGTCAGATTTTATTTTATTTTATTTTATCTTATTTTGAATTAAATTATATTAAATCAATAATTACTAGTTTAAGCTGGCAATAATAGCAATCATGTCATTTGAAATAACAATCATTTTAATTAATTAATCCAATTAATCTTATTGGTCAATATATTAGCACATTAATAATTTTAAAAATATCTCATAATAATATCTAATATCAGCTAACTGCAATAGTAATCTATGATGAGGATGTTTTATTTTATTTTATATGCATGTAAGCATTTGAATTGGAAATGAGTTGCGGTAGTGATTCAACGATTGTTATGTGATGAGACAGCTAAAATAAAAAAGATTTAATACTTTACCACATAATCCCCTGGTTTCACAGACAGGGCTTAAGTCTAGTCCTAGATTAAAGTGTAAATCTGAGCTATTTCAACTGAAAGAAACTTGCACTGACTGATCTTAAAACATGTCAGTGCATTTGTTTTGTCTTAAGATGCACACCAGTAATGCCTTTTTCTAAGGCATGTTTATAAAAATTACTTAAACGCCTAATTGAACTATGACCTAATCCTGGCTTAATCTAAGCCCTGTCTGTGAAACCAGGCCATAATGTATTAAATATTTTTTATTTTAGCTGTCTCATCACATAACAATCGTTGAATCATATCTAATATCAGATATTATTATTTATCAAATATAAAATATCTAATATCATCTAATTCCAACATTATTATATTATATTATATTATATTATATTATATTATATTATATTATATTATATTATATTATATTATATTATATTATATAAGTGATATATAAGCCAATATATAAGTGTATCTCTACAAATAACCTATTCAAGAGTGTCAATCCCATCACCCTCACCAGCAATATCTTCCACACCAGAGCTCTCTCCCTGGCTTCCCTGTATGGAACCGATCCCTGATCCCGAATCTGGCCGTACGGAACAGCACTGAGTTGTGCTTGAACTCCCCTCGGCCTCTGTGTGAAGGTCAGGGCTGAGCGAGTTCAATAGGCACAGCTGTTTCTCTGTCCACAGGTTCATGGCCGAACAAACGTGTCTTTTCTCCCAGAGGGCAGCCGGGGCCACGCCGGACAAAAGAAGCAGCCAGTAGCCTTTAACAGATTCCTGACCGGGACACAATCACACTGGAGGCCACAGCAATGACACGGCTCAAACTAGCACGAGCGAACAGGGAAATCTGCTTGTGCATGAAGTGTCAGAGCACAAATACTGAAGGTTATTCATATTTTCTCCCTTATAACAGATTGAAACTTTCTATTATAAATGTCTCGTGACAGAAACATCACATAACAATCGTTGAATCACTACCGCAATTAATTTCCAATTCAAATTTACATACTATAAAAGGCCCAGAAAAAGCACATTTTCTAAATTGATTTCGGGAGAAAAATATATATTTTATTGAATATTATGTGGTTAAAATCTTATAGAATCATATCAATACATTTCTTTGATATTGTGCATGTGTCAGAGCACATCTTGAGAGCTCATTTACTGAGCCTTTACGCAGATTATTTAATATTTCGCCCATCTATAACATATTATTTTTGTTGTTGTTATAGCCGCCTCATCACATAACAATCGTTGAATCACTACCGCAACTCACTTCCAATTCAAATGCTTTACATATAAAAGGCGTGTGGCATTTTTCAACATTTTCTCAATTGATTTTGGGAGAAAATTGTTATTGTATTGAAATTTTTGTACTTGAATTATAAAGAATAATATCACCACCTCATTACATAACAATCATTGAATCACTACCGCAACTCATTTCCAATTCAAATGTGTAAGGCCCAGACAGAGGCCTTTTCAAAAAAGTTTTACTTTGATTTGAAACAAAAATATCAAAACATGGTTAAATGGAGCTGATTTGTCTCTATTTGCGACAAATGATCTTTCACAAACCTCCAAAAACACACACAGCATGTGGTCAATCACGGCCCAGACGATACACACTTTAACATTTGCTTTTTCACCCCATTTCCCCACTCCACACATACTTGAGATTGTAAAGCTGGATCTTTGGCTCAGGATGGCTCCGTATCTGTTTTGGATGAGACACTGATAGAAGCCCTCATCTGATGGCTCTGTTGTGGAGATGCACAGCGACCCGTTGGACAGGACTCGCACGCGGACGCTCTCCTGGAGCTGGACGCCGTTCTTCCTCCATCGCACAGCGATAGGAGACTCGCCTTGAGCCTGACAGTCCAGCACAACACGCTCGCCTCGAGGTGCAGACACGTCCTCCGGCTGGATGGTGAAGGACAGCTCACTGAAGCCCAAAACCCCTGGAGATGATGAGACGGCGTTATAAACATTGCACAACAAAAATGCAACACATTCTGGTCAAGCTTACACAATTAAAATTACGATTCAAGCAAACCAAGACTTGCATAATGAAAGAAGGAGGGTAATCCATTTAGCCTCAGTCGACTGAGCGAGAAGAATCAGTGGTGCTTTTGCTGGACATTGATGCATTTTCATCCTAATCTTCACGACTTTGGGGTTTTCACACAGTAAAAAGTGAAATTGAGCCGTGTGTAGGTGTGTTATGAAGCCTGATCTGACCCTTAAAATTAATTTTGTTGCTGCATCTTAATATAGTCAGATTGGTTCAGTCATAAAATAAAATTACTATATTTTTGACTTGCATAAAACTGGATTGATTCATGACATCCACTGCAATGGTCAGATCTTTAAAAGCGACTTCAGTGTTTCAAGATATGATGTTACAATATAAATCAAACAGCTGATGAAAAGACATTACTATATATATTATTATTATTATTATTATTATTATTATTTTATTTTATTTTTACCACACATACCATTAAACTGTGGTTAGTGTAACAAAACCATGGTTAATTAGTGGTTACCATGGTTTAACTATAATAACCATGGTTGTATTATAGAAAAAGTGTAGTAGCCATGTTTTTTTGGCGTATTGATCACAGTTTTACCACAAATACCATAGTTAAACTGGTTAGTGTAGCAAAACCATGGTTTAACTATAATAACCGTGGGTTTTTTGGTTTTATTTGTAGTAAACGTGGTTAATTTTCGTAATGACTAGATTCATGAGCAGCACTTCTGATCAGATATTCACTCAATAGTTCATTTCCCAACTAAATAATCTATCATTGACCTAAAACGGTTTAATGATGTTATCTGGATCAGGTTTAGGTGTTGTTCAGCGGTCTCCTCAGATGATCTGCCTTCAGCATCTTTCATTCTCAACTTGGAGACCTTCAGCCTTTACGCACGAGATTCCTGTCAAAATATGAGTGAATAAAAGTTCTCTTACCTGAAAACGATAAGACCAAGAGTAAAATCAGCAGACGCTGATGTGTTTTCCATTTCACGGACCCCATTTATCGATAATTCCCAATCATTCCGTGCGTAAAACCAGCGCGCGACCGGAGCGCGTCATGACTCTCCAGAGGACCGAACACTGACTGAAGCTCGCGCTGCTGATGCGCGCGCAGCTCCTGCCCACAGTGAACACGTGACTCCAGCGCGCGTTACATATTCATGAGATCCTCTTGTAATATGATCTGATTTCATCGGAATCATTCTGCATCTTTGACTTAAATACAGTAAGTTACACAGCTCGTACATATGTCAGATGTGTCAATGTAGTAAATATAAAATATAAGGAATAATTAGTGGAAATATGTAATAACATATAAATGAGTTGAAAAGTGACCATAGACCAGGAAAGTTTAGATGGTCAATATTTTCCACATGAAGTGTACAGCAAGTGTAAATATCATTCATTTTCTTTGACAACTCCATAACTTTTCCACTTTAGCAATAATTCGCCAAGTATCTTCTTCAAAAAGAGACCAGACGACTGTTGCTCCAAAGCATTCAAGATTTGGCAAAAGTTGGAAATGTCATTTTCAGGTCTGAGCTCAAAAAATGAATAATTAATGGATTAAAACTACTGGATAAATATCATTTAGTACCAACAATCCCCTAAAAACACAAAATATAATTAAAAAAAAAAAAGAGTAAATTGTGGTAATTTTTGACCGACACACCAATAGTACTACAGGATTAACATACACTCTCTCTCACA
>NC_137144.1:27956608-27986608 GCF_949319135.1 Squalius cephalus
ACATCATAAAATGCATATAGAACTACTTTTGTCTCCTCTTGACCTGGTTAACGATACCAGTGCTCTGATTGGCTAAAAGAGTGGTCACGACAAATACTACCATAGATATTTTAACATACATGCGCACATACAGTCATTTTATAACATGGTGAAGCATGTTGGATTTTTTTTCTTTTTTAAAAACACACTGCTTAATAATGTCATTTTTAAATCTCGTATTTTCATATTTTCTTCTCAGGTACGAGAAGTCGTACAACGCGGATCTCATTGAGATTAGAGCTCATTGCTACACAAGGCGTTTATTCATTGTCATTTTCTAGCATGAGTTATTCCCCTTTAGCTTTTTATTGTCATTAGAAGAAAAATAGCGTGGGCACCAATTGTTCCTTAAAACGACAGAAATAAACAAACAATACAAAAAGCTTTTAGTGCAATAATATGAACTTCAAATCCATTTCCAGTGTCCGCTCCTTTGATTCGCCTCCGCACACGACATAGTCACGATAAAATGAACGCCTTTATATTCAAGCCTCATCTAATTTCTTTTTTTTTTTCTCGATAAATCCATGCTATAACATCCTCTCTCATTTACACATCACATCTGCGTATGCAGGAACCGATAAACTCCTAAGAAATATGGTACATTAGCAAGCTACAGATCCAACAGACAGCATTTACTAGCACATCACAGAAAGCCAGAAACGTAACAAGCGAGATATCGTGCTGGCTATGGACTTATGATTCCTCAGAGTTTTCTTAAGGGCACTCTCATCTACCTACAAACCATCACCGTTAGCGTCTTGATAAAATGGAAATTTCATAATGACCACTATGTCCTTTTTTTTTTATTTTATACAAATGTCGCACTAACTTGAACAGCCTAGAAATTTAGCCTTTGTGAACTTGTACAACATGCTCCCCCAAACCATAGTTATCTGTACATCCGCCATATACATAATTTACACAAGATTCATCCCGCAATTTGATAAAAACAAACTTTGTCTACAAGATCCCTTTTGGATGACGCCAATTGAAGATGGAAACCGCAACGTCTCTTGTTCTTCGACAGCTTCTCTTTGGTATGGAGTTAAGGCCGGAGAAACTACACAGGTTTTCCTGTCGATCTCGAGTTGGAAAGAATATCTAGCCATCACCATACCATTGTCACTACCAGTTTGAAATGATGTGCAAAAAAAGGCGCAGAAACCTACAAATGGCTAGCGACCATCTAAAGAGATGATCAAGAAATGTTCACCGCTAATACACAACACCTTTTTGTTTTTTTTAAGTGCACCAAGTTTGTTCTTGAATTCAAAACATCAAAGCCTTTTATGAGATGGAATAAGGCCTTAGACTCTGGAAATAAGGCAGACGAGTCTTCTTTTTTTTTAACGTATATAGCACAAATCTCATCCCTCCCCAACAGTTTGGATTTAACAGTACAAGTTGTATGGCCTTAAATAACCTTTCCCCCCAAAAATGTGTAAAACCACTTTGACAAAACCAATGACGGCTGATGAGAGATTCAGTAAATGCGATTCTTTAAGTCAGCACCAAGTAGCACCTTGCAGTTCATTGAACTGACTGGTTTACGATATGTAGATGTGATATTTCACCTCTGCTGTACTTACGATATTTGAATACACTCCAACCAATCTCACAAAGCCACAATAAAAGATTCTTATATGACCATCTAAGAGAGAGTGTTTCCCCAAAGTCAATGACTTGTCACTTGGAATATTGCATGCAGGTTCTCAAAATCCACTGTTTTTAGTGGATGGAAACATATAAAAGAGTGTGAATTAAATCAAGGATATGCTTGTGCACCAGGTGATGTTTCATTATCAATTGGAACCAGATGAATTATTTGACCATCCAAGATAAATTACTTCTGAATAATAGGGAGAAATGACTGGAATGATCCACGAAATCAATAGGAATACAAACAAAACAATTGTTAAAAAAATAAAATCAAAAATAAAACATTTGTTAAAGCACATGCCTGTAAGAGATTTACCTCAGGCTGGCACTTTACACTGGACAAGCCCAAAGCATCCAGATTTTTGCTGCACAGACACGTCATTCAACATTTTTGGATACACAAAACGTTGCAATACAAAAAAACAAAACGCTGAACAGAAACCATAAATATAAACAACAATGACAACAGCAACATCAACAGTAAAGGAACAGGAAATAATATTATCCCAACATTTCCACGGTTGGCTGGTCTTTATTCTCCAGCCAATCAAAACCAGCAGAGTTCACAGTATCGCTGCAAATCTGCTGAAACAGAGGATCGTTCTTCAGTTCTTCCAGTGTGGCATCTTCATATTGGTCCTGCTGTTGACTGGGGTCAAACAGCAAGTTGGGGTCCAAAGTGTTCAGGTCATTAATGCTACTAGAAAGGTCAGAAGTCAACCGGATATCGCTGGAAAAGTCAGAAGCGACTGCACTAAGTTCAGATGCCACTTGTCCGACGAGTTGTGAACTGGGGTTGAGGCTGTCCTCCCCTAAGAGATCCTTAACGGTAGTGTTGAAGTCCAGTTGCTCTTGTTGCTCGTGATCCACGACCTGCTGAGAGGTTTGGGGCAACAAGTGCTGCCGGGTGAGATCCGGATCATCCTGTAACTGTTGTTGGTCTGACAACTGCAACTGTTGGTCCTGGAGTTGCAACTGTTGGTCCTGGAGTTGCAATTGTTGGTCTTGAAGTTGCATCTGTTGGTCCTGGAGTTGCAACTGTTGGTCTTGGAGTTGTAATTGCTGATCTGGAAGTTGCAGCTGTTGATTCTGGAGTTGTAGGTGTTGATCTTGCAGCTCCAATTGCGGTTCTTGGAGCTCAAGCTGCTCTTCCGGTTGTTGCAGTCCAGAGCCTGATTGTGCTTGACTGTCGCCACTGGAGAAGACGACTTGTTCCTCTCCCGTGCTTATGAGGTAACCCGTCTTCTGGAAGTCAAATGGCGAAGGGCTTGAGTCCAGAGGCAGCTGCTGGTTCTGAGGGTTGGGGCCTCCGGGGAAGCCCTGTGTCGTCTCCAAGATTTGGGTTAAGTTCATCCGTGCGGTGTAATTGGAGGGCAGGTTATTTACACCAAGTCCTCGCACTGCATCGTCTCCGTCCGTGTCCATCTTGCTGAGAAGCACGGTTGTGATCTTAGCGCTATTGCTTTGCTGCGCCTGGTGACTGACAGGTAGCAGCTCAGACTGCATCATGATGTTTAGCGGCACTGATTGGCTCCTTTGGGCCAAGGTGCTGGCACTGACCACCGACTGGTTGTTGGCCAGAATGTTAAGGACCTCAGATGTCAGGGGGCAATTAAAGGGAGAAACAACAGACCTTGGAGTGGTGACTGTTTGTGCAGTGGTGCCACTGAGGTTACGCTGGCGAACTGCCGGGCTAACGCTACGACACCGGAAGGTTGCAGATGCGGATGTGCTTCCGGCCCCTTTATTGTCCAACGGAGCTGGGACGGCGAAACTTTCTTGCCTGCTACTAAGGGTGGTTTGCTGTCCTTGTTGCACTGGAGAAACGGCTGTTAACCTTCCGAAGTTTCCATCCTGATGCCTTGACTGAGACTGGAGAGATTGGCCTGGGATGGCAAAGGCGTGTGGTTTACGGAAATGGTCCTCGACCAGATCCTGGTAACTGGGGAGGATAGCAATGGTGGAGTTGGTTGAGATAACAGGAGAGCCTGCGGTGCTGTTGTACCTGTTGGTTATCCACTCCAGCTTGGCTTTATCTGGGTGGGTGGCCATAGGCCTTTGCATGGGCTTCACTGGACTGCTGGACACAACACTACCATCATGATAACCAGTTATACTGGAGTTGATAGGAGTGAAAGCAAAGGGATTGCGGCATTCAATGGGACTTGGAGGAACACTGCTACTGCAGTTTGACAGTGGAGTGCTAATGGGTGTATGGCGCCCACCTAAGATGCTATCAACTGGGGTAACAGTTGCCATTCGGGAACAAGGGCTTTCTCTGGTCATGCTATTCCCCCCTGGTAGCATCTCGGAGGTAGGAGTTGGAGTAGGCGTTGGTGTTGGCGTAGGCGTCGGAGTTGGCGTGTGCACTGGCGTTGCACTACTATGGGAAGAATGATAGAACTGGGTACTTGTCTGATGGGGCGACATGATTGTTCCTTGTCCAACTGTGGTTTGACCTTGTAGGGATATATCCACACAACTTAGGTAGGATTGCAAGCTGCTATTTAGCTTCATTTGCTCCTCCATCTGTACGAGCTCTTCTACGATACTATCCTGGGTCATATCATCATCATTGAAGGGGAAATAGTCAATGCTAGCTTGGCCTCCTGCAAAATCAACAATGTCCTGCTGAAGAGAGAGCTGACTGGAGGTCTCAGTTGCCATCAACGGTAACGGATTAGCTGCATTCTGCTTGTGTTCTGCTTGCATCTGTTGCGAGAAGTCTTGAAGCGAGCTCTTGAGCTCACTTACAGCGGATACCTCCTGAGAAACAACACTGCTGATTTGGTGGTGACTTGGGATTTGTTGCAATAAAGCTGTGCTATTACCAGAAGCTGTTTCAGTCAGGCTGATATCAGCAACTTCATTCTCGATTTGAGGATTAACAGTCCGAGAGATTCCAATGGGAGTGTCGGAAAGAGCCAAGATTTGAGTTGGAAAAGAGCTACTGTGTTTTAGCGTAACTTTGCATGGAGCACTCTCTGGCCTTGCTGGGGTGCCAGGTCTCTGGATCTTCTTAGCTGATATTACAAGACCAGGCCTGGCATTGCTGCTAACATCCAAAGGTTGCTGGGAAACGAATACTCTTTTAACTGGGATTGTATGGGTTTCCAAAACAGATGCAGAGCGTTTTCGAGGGCTTTTTAGACAGAGACCAGCATCTTTAGAAGAAGTGCTTGCAGTTGCCACCGCACAAATGGATGACAATTCGGCGTCTACATTCTGGCTGGTAACAGTTAAATACAAAGTACTTTCTGGTTGATCATTGCTGTTGTTATTGCTGCTTGGGGCAAGAGCCTCCATGATTGTACTTGAAGGGGTTGTAGAGTCACTCTTGGCCCTTATAACTCTCTCAGGCACAGGGGACGCCTTAATAAGCAGAGAGGGTTCACTGGAAGCCCGGTATTTAGTGGCTCTTTCGTTCTTTTGTCCTGTACTTGCTCCTGACGCAGTGCTTTGTTTATCAACAGAAATAGCTGAGTTACTGTCATTCACAGCTTCGAATGTCACTTTCACCTCATTGGTAATGGTGGACGCTAACGGGGTTGGGGTTATAGAAGGACGTCCAGGCTTCCCAAATCCAGATGACTGAAGAGAGATGGCAGACGCCCCGTTATGAGCTTGCTGGGTTTGGTTAAATTCTTCCTGGGAAGCTGTGCTACTGATGCCTGCTGACGCAGGTCGCAACGGGGTAGGAGTACTACTATTACTGCTACTGTTGGGCGCTAGCGATATTGCAGTCATCTTGACCACATTTACAGAGCTAACATGAGGCGTGGGCATCACTGTCTTGATGGGGCTGTTGGTGATGAGGAGCGTTTGGGGTGAGCGAAGTGCAATGGCGCTTGTGGCGGAAGGTTTAGGTAAGATCTGGGCATATCGATGTCTGGCCAACCGGTCACCAACTGGGCTGGCAGAGATATTCTGGGGTGTTTTTGGAGACTGCTTAAGGGATTGTGTCACGACCTGGAAGTTAACCGGTACAACTTTTCCCTCTGCTGCCCCAACAGGACTTGGAGAGGTCATTAATTGCCTGCTTCTCTGAACCTGCAAAACAAAACAATAGTTGAAGCAATTGTCCATTCAGAAATATCAAGTCATCCATACCCTGTTAGTAGGAGTGTGACAAGATCTCGTGCCACGAGATCTCGCTAGACTAAATTTCTAGGTTTCTCGTTGAGGGAAAATCTGTCTCGCAATATCGCCATGACGGAGCGGGAGGGTGAAATTAGCATAGAATATGCCACCGCTACATTCACATTACATTACAGTGCCCACCGCGGCATACCATCCACTGTCGTTTTACAGTTTTTCAAAAAAATAATAACCATTGTACTGTTTTTATTTCTATGTTCAATTTGTGGAAAGTAGTTAAATTAGGAGGTCACACACAGCCTCAATCAGAACTTCTGGAAGCTCATAAATCATGTACAGTAAGGTCTGAAGAGACTTAAAAATCTTACAGGAGAAAAGCAAGTCAGTTGAGTTTGTGGCAAAACCTTTTACAGTGCTTGTATATTGTTGTCTTTCAATGCATATGGTAATTCGGTAACACTTAATAATAAAGTTCATTAGTTAACATGAACTAAGAATAAACAAAACTTCTTCAGCATTTATTAATCTTAGTTAATATTAATTTCAAAATGTACTAATATGTTATTAAAATCAAAGGTTGTGTTTGTTAACAGTTAATGCACTGTGAACTAACATGAACAGCTGTATTTTTATTAACTAACATTAACAAAGATTAATAAATGCTGTAACAAATGTATTACTCATTGTTAGTTCATGTTAGTTAATACATTAACAAATGAACCTTATTGTAATGTTACTGATAATTCATACTCAGAAAGTAGAACTGAAATTATATTTATTACAAGATTATTAGCTAAAACATTTCAAAAATGCACCTGCCGACTATTTTTCCAATCATGAATTTTGTCATTGAGGATTTCTATAAAATATTGTGCAAAAATCTCATCTCGTGAACCCAATCTCGTGTCTCGTCTTCTAAAATAAGTGTCTCGTCACACCCCTACCCGTTAGCAACCAAAATCTCCTTACTGTGATAGGACTCTGAACAGCAGCAACCACAATGCCTATGGTTGGTTGAGGGGACAGTAATGCAGGACTTCCAGAGGTCAGGCTGGACCCAGGGACAGGTGTGCCCGCCTCGGCCCTTCTCACCTGGGCATCGGTGGGCAAAGGAGAGGTGAGCTTCTGCTCCTGCTGCTTCTTCTGGATCTTACGCTGAAGCTGCTGTTTGGCGTCTACAGAAGGCGAAGGGAGGGTCTTCACTTGGGGAAGGAATGAGTTGGCTTCACCGGTTGGCACAAACGCAGACGTAGGGGTTTTCATACCTGGCATTTTTAGGAAATAGGTTTAAGTTAAAAACAATGATACATTTTCTTGTCCTCTCTCTCACCCCTGATTGATTAAGAAACAGAGTACATGAAAAAGGGAAATAAATTGTATTTGTTTTTTCTGTGATTGTTTAAAAAGGTGCAAGTTTTGTTGTTTTTTTCTCTGTCTCTTAGTAAGGTTTTAATTTTTGCTGTATTTTGTCTATATTGCTACCACACATTTATGTAATACACATATATATTTTAATTTAATATTATTTTACTGATATTGTTTTGTAATATGCTGGTATGTTTTGGAGCATGCAAAGGGTTTTCCTGTTAGAACGGTGTCGTGTTAGCGGCCCCTAAGTTAATAACTAATGATCTTCGCAATGGAAGTGAATCAATCAAAACTAACTTTAGCTGGACAATAACTTTATTCTAGAGCTGTTGTAAAGCCTAAACAATCTGTTACGGTAATTTCCTATAATCACTGTAATGCTGCTTTGAAACAATCCATATTCTTAAAAGCACTGTATAAATGAAGGTTACTTGACTTGCATTTATAATCCTTTTCTTTTTTTCCTCTTTTTTTGTGTAACTGGCTCTGAGAGTAAGGAATGCTTTTGTTTAATTTCAGCTGGATTTCTTGGTTAATATGTTGAAACAAATACTGTATTGTCTTTCTGTTTGTAACTCTCTGATTGAAATAAAAAGATCAATAAAAAGAGTTAAAGTAAAAAACAATAAGTTTAATCATGCATTGGACAATCATGCAAGTAAATGAGGTAATTTTTGTGTCTTGCCTGTTGGGGTTCCAGTCATAACAGTAAGAGCTGCCATGGACTTAGTGCCTATATAGTGACTGTTAAGAAGAAAGCGTGCCAGTTCTTCCACACTGTCAAACTGGCGACTCAACACCTTCTGAGCCCATTCGCAGACCAGACCACAGGCAGCAGAACGCATCTCGTCCTCGGCACTGGGAGACTGTCCGGTCGACTCCAACAACTCACACTAAAGCAGCAGACAGAGAAGAGGGGATTACTTATCAGTTATGACTGGTGAAAATATTACATGACTGGTCAAAAGTGTGAAATGTTTGTAAGTCTCAAACACCGAAGCTGCAAAAATACAGAAAAAAAAAAAAAAGAGTAATATTTAGGGATGCACGAAATATCGGCCACAATATCGGTATCGGCCGATATATGATCCTTTTTGGTGTTATCGTTATCGGCCTGATAAGAAAATTTGGCTGATATATTAAAGCTGATTAATAATGTATTATTTCCTTCAGCTGAGACACTTCAGATGCGCACAGTTCAACATGATGGGTTTGAATTGCTTGAAATATGATTGGAATCACTTTGAAAAAGGAAAATACGGTTCAGTGCAGCAAGTCTGTCATACCGGCTACATAAAATTATAATGAGAAGATTGTAATTGTGTGTTTGAGACGTGACTTTTAATGGTGAGACTTTTTTTTGTAATCATGCTCTCAAAAATTATATAAAAATTTGGATTTAGATTTATCGGCCAATATATCGGTTATCGGCTTTAAAATATAAAGAATTATCGGTTATCGATATCGGCCAAAATTTTCATATCTGTGCATCCCTAGTAATATAGTGAAATATCAATACAATTTATCTACATGTAACTTATTCCTGATGCAAAGCTGAATTTTCATTATCATTACTCTCTGGTGTCACATGATCCTCCAGAAATCATTCTACTATTATTATAGAACAGGACACTCACCCCATCTCCTGATTTGTGTAAGTCCAGGTTTGGGAGTGACGGCATGTGCACAAATGCTTTTTTCCTCAGACCACTGTAGCAGTACGTGATCCATCGTAAAGGTTCACAACAATTCTCATGACTTCTCACATATGTGACCCTGGACCACAAAACCAGTCACATGTTGCACGGGGTATATCTGTGGCAATAGCCAACAATATATTATATGGGTCAAAATTATTGATTTTTCTTTTATGCCAAAAATCATTGGGATATTAAGTAAAGATCATGTTCCATGAAGATATTTTGTAAATTTCCTACCGTAAATATATAAAACATGTATTTTTGCACAACTTTAAAGGAGATTTTCTCAATGTTTAAAGTTTTTTGCCTCAGATTCCAGATTTTCTAATAGTTGTATCACGGACAAATATTGTCCTATCCTCACAAACCATACATCATAATAAAGCTTATTCAATAAAGCTTATTTATTCAGCTTTCAGATGATGTATAGATCCCAATTTCACTTGACTGGTTTTGTGGTCCAGGGTCACATATGATCTACGCATTTAGTTTGTTTCAAAAGATGTATAGCATTACTGTATGTGACATCTCAAATTTCCACAGAAAAGGATATTTTGATTTCCCCCTCATGCCCAAACGACGTGCCTTCATGTTCGGAAAAACATTTTTCATGATCTTCCCGAAATCAGCTGCGCTTAAAGGATGGTAACCCAGATTGTCGCAATAACTCCTAAAAAAACCCAAAAAAACAGCATGAGAATCCGATGAGTACAAGCAAACAAATCCTGTCCGTCACTGCATTAAATCGCACTCACTTGTATTCGTCGTACACCTCTTGTTTTGGCAGTGAGGTTTCCGGATGCTCTTCTAAGTGATTTCGGATCCAGTTGAACGCGTATGTTTGTTGAGTCCGACTGGACGACATTGAATTCTGGTCACTACGGGAAAAACAGAGGGAAAGGGAGGCTTGAAACAGTGATGCTGTAGTTGCAGAAATATATGTGTGTACATTTGTTGCTCCTGTATAATATATCACGTTACAAGAATGTTTTTTCCCTTTGATATAGTTAAAGTTGTAGTACCATAGTGCAGGACTTGCAGAGCCCCTCTGATTTTCAGTTCTATTGGACATCATGTTGGGAAAGAGGGGTTGACATGATGGACAGATAAGGGGAAACAAATGATAAAACACAGGAAGCTTGGTATTGCAATGTCATAATTGACACAAAATCTATTTAAATGGTGAAATGATTAGCTCATATGATTCAATACAGCATGATGCAAAAGAACAAATGCAAAAATAGGCAATCTTACAAAGAAAAATGGGTAACACTTTATACTAAGGTTCATTAGTTAACAAACTAAGAATGAGTAATACTTCTACAGCATTTATTAATCTTAGTATAATAAATTCAACATTTACTAATACGTTATTAAAATCAAAGGTTGTGTTTGTTAACATTAGTTAATGCACTGTGAACTAACATGCATTTTTATTAACAAACACTAACAAAGATGAATAAATACTGTAACAAATGCTCATTGTTAGTTCATGTTAGTTAATATATTAACTAATGAACCTTATTGTAAAGTGTTACCAAAAAATGATACTTGTACACTTCTTGATTTTATTACATCAATGCATCTCACTAGATATGCATGTTTCACTGAATGAGTGAATAATAAACATCAGACATACTATATGCTATGAGTGTATTTGATATCGCAAAGCACAAAGATCACAAATGGTTTTTGAGGTGTTCAAATCATAAAAGGAAGGGAGGGGGATATGGAAAGGAATAAATAGATTAAAAATAACATGTACCTTTTGTCATTGCCACCACTGGGACCAGAAGGCAACTTAAGGTAGAGGTAGAGCTTTTCGATATCTGTAAACTTCTCAACATCTTGCTGCGTAAATGAAGAACACAAGGGCATTTCAGACAAGTTTCATATTATTTTTACTCTAAAAACAAACAAACAGTCATTAAATGTAATAAAAGTGTAAAAATCTGCGAAATTCTATGACTAACCTAAGAAATAATTAACTTAAACAACTTAAACTGTCAGTTCATTTGGTATTTGGGTGTGAAAGACTACAGATTTCAAGCATTTTATAGACAAAACGGATTTATTATATTTGGTTATGTTATTTTGCTCATTTTAGCAAGTCTTTGACACTTAAAGGTTGATCACTCGAAGGTTGATCAAGGCCATGATGGTTTCAATATAGATTACACAAGATATCCAGTAGCCAAACATTTATTTCGGCCCCTGCAAGACTTCGCAGTCCATGACATCACTGTTTTCTCCTGCATTCATTTGCGCAGGGTTGGCGTATTCAAAGGGGAAAAGCAGGTCCCCTCGAGTCCGACAGACACACAATACTGGAGTGTGTCTGCGCATATGACCAGCAAACCTGCAGTCCTGCTCAGCTTTTAGCCAGTTGCCATGTAAACCTTGTCAGTAAACATGCATGTCAATGCTGACACACACTTCGTTTCAGCACAGGCTCCTCCCACCTCGCTTTCAATTGGCTGGTGAGAATGAATTCCTCTCACCTCTTCCTATTCTATTTGCCTCTTTGTTGCTAGGGGAAACCGGCACTCATGAATGGGGTGAGGCTTGACAGCCAATGAGCAGTAAATAAAAAAATAAAAGACAATTCACTGTTATTTCATAAATGCACCAGGTAGCCGTTATAAATCCATCTATTCAATGCTAGGGCTGATATTTGTGACCCTGGACCACAAAACCAGTCACAAGGGTCAATTTCTTTTACATTGAGATTTATACATAACATGAAAGCTGAATAGATAAGCTTTCCATTTATATATGGTTTGTTAGGATATGACAATATTTGGCCAAGATATAACTATTTGAAAATCTGGAATCTGAGGGTGCAAAAAAATAAAAAATAATAAAATCTAAACATTGAGAAAATCGCCTTTAAAGTTGTCCATGTATGTTTGCGATTTTGCTGCGTCCACTCAGAAAAATATATTTACGGTAGGAAATTTACAAAATATCTTCATGGAACATGATCTTCACTTAATATCCTAATGATTTTTGGCATAAAAGAAAAATCGACAATTTTGACCCATAACAATGTATTGTTGGCTATTGCCACAAATATACCTGTGCGACATGTGACTGGTGACGTGATCCAGGGTCACATATTGAGGTATTGTATAAAACAAACATGCAGGCTTATTCTATCTGAACATGGAAGCTGAGTCTTTTTAAAGGTTTTATTACATTGATTCTGGCTACTGAACAGTATGACATCTGTATGAAGTAGTTATCTTGCCTCTGATTGGATTCAACTCTAAATTCTGATTTGAAACATATTCAACTCTAAATTATGATAGGAATCAGATTCAACTCTAAATTCTTATTAGAAACAGACAGATTCAACTAAATTCTAATCGGAAACAGACAGATTCAACTCTAAATTCTAATTTGAAACATTTTCAACTCTAAATTATGATAGGAGACAGGTTCAACTCTAAATTCTGTTTGGAAACAGACTGATTCAACTCTAAATTCTGATTGGAAACAGACAGATTCAACTCTAAATTCTGATGGGAAACAGATTCAACTCTAAATTCTGATTTGAAACATATTCCACTCTAAATTACGATAGGAATCAGATTCAACTCTAAATTCTGATTTGAAACATATTCCACTCTAAATTACGATAGGAATCAGATTCAACTCTAAATTCTGATTGGAAACATTCAACTCTAAATTCTGATTGGAAACAGATTCAACTCTAAATTCTGATTGGAAACAGACAGATTCAACTCTAAATTCTGTTTGGAAACAGACAGATTCAACTCTAAATTCTGATTTGAAACATATTCAACTCTAAATTATGATAGGAATAAGATTCAACTAAATTCTAATCGGAAACAGGCAGATTCAACTCTAAATTCTGATTGAAAACAGACAGATTCAGCTAAATTCTGATGGGAAACAGACAGATTCAACTCTAAATTCTGATTGGAAACAGACAGATTCAACTCTAAATTACGATAGGAATCAGATTCAACTAAATTCTGATTGGAAACAGACAGATTCAACTCTAAATTCTGTTTGGAAACAGACTGATTCCACTAAATTACGATAGGAATCAGATTCAACTAAATTCTGATTGGAAACAGACTGATTCCACTCTAAATTACGATAGGAATCAGATTCAACTAAATTCTGATTGGAAACAGAAAGATTCAACTCTAAATTCTGTTTGGAAACAGACTGATTCCACTCTAAATTACAATAGGAATCAGATTCAACTAAATTCTGATTGGAAACAGACAGATTCAACTCTAAATTCTGCTTGGAAACAGACTGATTCCACTCTAAATTACGATAGGAATCAGATTCAACTAAATTCTGATTGGAAACAGACAGATTCAACTCTAAATTCTGATTGGAAACAGACAGATTCAACTCTAAATTCTGATTTGAAACATTCAACTCTAAATTATGATAGGAATTAGATTCAACTAAATTCTAATCAGAATCAGACAGATTCAACTCTAAATTCTGATTGAAAACAGACAGATTCAACTCTAAATTCTGATTTGAAACATATTCAACTCTAAATTATGATAGGAATCAGTTTCAACTCTAAATTCTGATTGGAAACAGACTGATTCAACTCTAAATTCTGATGGGAAACAGATTCAACTCTAAATTCTGATTTGAAACATATTCCACTCTAAATTACGATAGGAATCAGATTCAACTCTAAATTCTGATTGGAAACAGACTGATTCCACTCTAAATTACGATAGGAATCAGATTCAACTAAATTCTGATTGGAAACAGACAGATTCAACTCTAAATTCTGTTTGGAAACAGACTGATTCCACTCTAAATTACAATAGGAATCAGATTCAACTAAATTCTGATTGGAAACAGACAGATTCAACTCTAAATTCTGCTTGGAAACAGACTGATTCCACTCTAAATTACGATAGGAATCAGATTCAACTAAATTCTGATTGGAAACAGACAGATTCAACTCTAAATTCTGATTGGAAACAGACAGATTCAACTCTAAATTCTGATTTGAAACATATTCAACTCTAAATTATGATAGGAATCAGTTTCAACTCTAAATTCTGATTGGAAACAGACTGATTCAACTCTAAATTCTGATTGGAAACAGACAGATTCAACTCTAAATTCTGATGGGAAACAGATTCAACTCTAAATTCTGATTTGAAACATATTCCACTCTAAATTACGATAGGAATCAGATTCAACTCTAAATTCTGATTGGAAACATTCAACTCTAAATTCTGATTGGAAACAGATTCAACTCTAAATTCTGATTGGAAACAGACAGATTCAACTCTAAATTCTGTTTGGAAACAGACAGATTCAACTCTAAATTCTGATTTGAAACATATTCAACTCTAAATTATGATAGGAATAAGATTCAACTAAATTCTAATCGGAAACAGACAGATTCAACTCTAAATTCTGATTGAAAACAGACAGATTCAGCTAAATTCTGATGGGAAACAGACAAATTCAACTCTAAATTCTGATTGGAAACAGACAGATTCAACTCTAAATTACGATAGGAATCAGTTTCAACTCTAAATTATGATTGGAAACAGACTGATTCCACTCTAAATTACGATAGGAATCAGATTCAACTAAATTCTGATTGGAAACAGACAGATTCAACTCTAAATTATGATTGGAAACAGACAGATTCAACTCTAAATTATGATTTGAAACATTCAACTCTAAATTATGATAGGAATTAGATTCAACTAAATTCTAATCAGAATCAGACAGATTAAACTAAATTCTGATTGGAAACAGACAGAGTCAACTCTAAATTCTGATTGGAAACAGACAGATTCAACTCTAAATTCTGATTTGAAACATATTCAACTCTAAATTATGATAGGAATCAGATTCAACTAAATTCTAATCGGAAACAGACAGATTCAACTAAATTCTGATTGGAAACAGACAGATTCAGCTATATTCTGATGGGAAACAGACAGATTTAACTCTAAATTCTGATTTGAAACATTCAACTCTAAATTATGATAGGAATCAGATTCAACTCTAAATTCTGATTGGAAACAGATTCAACTCGAATTTCTGATTGGAAACAGACAGATACAACTCTAAATTATGATAGGAATCAGATTCAACTCTAAATTCTGATTGGAAAGACAGATTCAACTAAATTCTGATTTGAAACATTCAACTCTAAATTATGATAGGAATCAGATTCAACTAAATTCTGATTGGAAACAGATAGATTCAACTAAATTCTGATTGGAAACAGACAGATTCAACTAAATTCTGATTGGAAAGACAGTTTCAACTCTAAATTCTGATTTGAAACATTCAACTCTAAATTATGATAGGAATCAGATTCAACTAAATTCTGATTGGAAACAGATAGATTCAACTAAATTCTGATTGGAAACAGACAGATTCAACTAAATTCTGATTGGAAACAGACAGATTCAACTCATTCTGATAGGAATCAGATTCAACTCGAATTTCTGAAAGGAATCAGACAGATTCAGCTTTAAATTCAGATTGGAAACAGACAGATTCAACTCTAAATTATGATTGGAAACAGACAGATTCAACTCTAAATTATGATTTGAAACAGATTGATTCAACTCTAAATTCTGATTGCAAACAGACAGACTCAACTCTAAATTATCATTGGAAGCAGATTGAACTCGACTTTCTCATAGGAATCAGATTCCTAGAATCAGGAAACAGACAGATTCAACTCTAAAATTTTGATTGGAAACAGATTCAACTCTAAATTCTAATTTGAAATTGATTCAACTTTAAATTCTGATTTGAAACTGATTTAACTCTAAATTCTAATAGGAATCAGATTCAACTCTAGATTCTGATTGGAAACAGATTCAACTCTAAATTCTGATTGGAAACAGACAGATTCAACTCTAAATTCTGATAGGAATCAGATTCAACTCTAAATTTTGATTAGAAACAGACAGATTCAACTAAATTATGATTTGAAACAGATTGATTCAACTCTAAATTCTGATTGCAAACAGACAGACTCAACTCTAAATTATCATTGGAAGCAGATTGAACTCGAATTTCTTATAGGAATCAGATTCCTAGAATCAGGAAACAGACAGATTCAACTCTACAATTTTGATTGGAAACAGATTCAACTCTAAATTCTAATTTGAAACAGATTCAATTTTAAATTCTGATTTGAAACTGATTTAACTCTAAATTCTAATAGGAATCAGATTCAACTCTAGATTCTGAATGGAAACAGATTCAACTTTAGATTCTGATTGGTAACAGACAGATTCAACTCTAAATTCTGACTGCAAACAGACAGACTCAACTCTAAATTCTAATTGGAAGCAGATTTAACTTAAATTTCCCATAGGAATCAGAAAGATTAAACTTTAAATTCTGATTTAAAACAGATTCAACTCTAAATTCTGATTGGAATCAGATTCAACTAAATTCTGAAGTAGACAGATTCAACTTTAAATTCTGATTGGAAACAGACCGATTCAGCTCAATTCTGATGGGAAACAACAGATGTAACTCTAAATTCTGATTTGAAACATATTCAACTCTAAATTATGATAGGAATCAGATTCAACTCTAAATTCTGATTGGAAACAGATTCAACTCGAATTTCTGATTGGAAACAGACAGATACAACTTTAAATTCTGATTGGAAACAGACAGATTCAACTCTAAATTCTGACTGGATAAGCCTTGTTTGTAACATACAAATAAACACAAACCTGTTACACATTTTAAAATAATGCACCACACATTACAGCATTGTTTCCACAAACAGCCACAGTCACACTAATTAACTACATTACCTGGTGAAAGAATCATTCATACTGAAGCTTTAGAAGCTTATTACTTTACTGTACTTGTACATTTGCACACTGTTGAAAAGCTGTGAATGTATAGCTGTACTTAGAACAATTTCCACCAGCCCAGCCTCATGATGATAAACATTCTATAGTATTCTATTCCATTCAATTCTATTTCATTATAAATTGTGGCATATTACTCAAAAGTGAGCTAAAAATAGCAAATCAAACTATAACACATTATTCGTTTAAGGAAGTTTTGCTTGCTTTAAATATAGAGTGACTGAACCCTGTTTTCATCTTCCTGGTAACGGACTCCATGACTACAACTGTTTGTTACTGGAGTCATGACACACGTTTATATATATACAAAAGCAATAATTAACACAAAATAGAAAAGCCTGCAAGGACTGACTTTTGACTTTCATTTTTGTCAGCTTTGTCTTGAACATTATCGGTTGAAAGTTGTGGATAGTTCAGTCTAGTTTGCCTAACTCACATAAAAGATTGTTCTCAGCAAACTAAAAAAGCCTAGGCTACTTAACAACAAACAAATGTGGTGTAGAAAACTATTCATCTGCAAAATGTGTGGTACTTGAGTTGTAAAGCATTATGTTATAATCACTTGACGCACTGACAAGAAGCTTATTTACATCAATTCTGCTCAAAGACGTAGAAATAGTAGAACTTAACCCTTGTTATGCATTAAACAAAACTGTATACATTCCCATTGCATTCTCGGGTCTGAGAGTCATAATTTAATATTTTTCAACTTAAACCATATTAAATCTGATAAGTAACTTCTCATTAATGAGTGAATGTGCAAACTTTTTAAAATTTTGAATGTTACCATGTTTTTACCATGATAATCCTGAAATTACCTCTTCCGGGTCAAAATGGACCCGAATGCATTTAAAGAAAATTATAGACAATAATATAGCGATATTTTCTTATAACAATATAAAACTAGAGCAATTATATAAGCTCTTTCACTTTAATTTTGATAGGAAATGTAAAATTTTCCCAGAAGTCTTTTTTTTTAAATGACATTAATGAAAGCCATTTCTATCCATTTTTATTGCAATATTTACCCAATATTACTTTAAAAAAATGCCAATTATCTTTATAAACAGTGGCAACCGTAATAGGATAAGACATCAATATTCAATAAATTGTTACATTTATAAATAATATTTAAAAAATATATATTCTCCCGCCAAATAATACAGTTTATTAACTGTAGCTCTTTACGCTTGTCAAACAACATTGCAACTTGCTGCATTAATACAGAATGCATCTGCATTATAAACAACACCTTCGAACACGGCTCATGCAGAATATGAATTTAGAGTCCAAAATATCTGTCTGATAACACTAAATGTTCATAAGTAATGACATGAGAGACTTACCAATATACTCTCCACTTTTGATTGTACAGATTTGCTGCAAAACAAGAAAAACAAGGATTGTTAATGTGGTTATGCTTGAATACAAAAAAGTATAAACACAGTGAAAACAAGACATGCTGTTGAGTTCCAGATAACAGGCAGGGCATTTGTTGGAGGTGGTTTCATTTAAGATAAAAGAATTCGTAGAATGAGCAGGACTTTTCTTTCATTATTAATGACAGTGTCAAAGGTCGAGTCAGGGCATGTGCATTTTCTTCTACACATGCCTATTAAACGAACGGGTTTGTTGGTTCTGGAGAAAATAAGCTTTTGTGGACATCTTAGGTTATTAATCATAGATGTCTGATTTAAGTTGCAATGGATGTATGATTTTGCATGGGGATTTTCTGATGTCACTGCATGGGATCTCAATGCAAAGGATGCTTGACGTCACTTTCAAAATGTTATTTTTAAATGCCTATAATATATGATTTCATTGCATGTGGATGATGTCTAGTAGTTGCATTGCATGGATTATCTGATATCACTGCATGGAAAGTCTGATTTCATTTGAATGGGACGTCTGATTGAGTCCCATGCTCTGAAATCATTTTGAATTTTTGAATCATTTTTTCAAATTTGAATTTGAAATCAGATATGCCATGCCATGAAATCAGACATCCTACACAATGACAAGATGTCAACAGAAAACCCATGCAATAAAATCAGACAAAATCATATCCAAAGAATGAAATCAGAAATCAGACATATTTACAGGCACTGAAATCAGAAATCAAATGCAACAAAATCATACAATCCATTAAATGATATCAGATATCCCCATGAATTAAATTATATATTACTTGCATTTAAATAAGATGTGTTGAGGAAAGAAATCTGACATCCAATGCAATGACATGCATTGAAGAAAATCAAGATAAAAATCAGAATGCAATGAAATCATACATCCATTGCAACGGAAATCAGATATCCAAATGCAATGAAATTAGAAATCAGACATAATTACATAAAATTACATTTGAAACCAGATATGACATCAGAAAGTCTGCAAGTATGCAATAAAATCTGCATGCTTGGATAAATTCTATCCAAGTCAATGAAATCATACATCCAATGCAATGCATTTAGAAATATTAATAATCACATGCACTGAAATCATATGTTCCACGCCACAATGCATTATCAGATATTCCCATGCACTAAAATCAGATATTACTTGAAATTGAAGTCCGATTGACATCCGATGCAATGGCATAAGTAGCCTAAGTCAATCAGATAAAACTCAAGACTTCATCCCCATACTATGAAATCATGCATCCATTGCAACTGAAAACAGACATGCAAATGAAATTAGAAACCAGACAATCACATGCACTGAAATCTGATATTACATGCATTTAAAAACAGATATGCCATATGAAATTAAATCAGTCATTCTATGCAATGAAATCAGACATCATATCCAAGAAACTGAAATCAGACATAATCCCATGCAACAAAATCACCCTGTCCATGGATTGAAATCAGACATTCCCATGCACTGAATTTAGATATAACTTGAATCTGAAATGAGATATACTGTGCAATGACATCTGACGTCCAGTGCAATGACGAGATAATCAATGAGATCAAATCAGACATCATGCAATGAAATCATGCATCTGAAATCAGATATTGCATGCAACGAAATCATATGTAGGCCCACTGTCCAGTTGAAATAAGGCTGTAAACAATCAGAACATAACATGCAATGGAATCAGACATCCCGTTACAAGTGCCAGCCATCAGATGCATGCAATGTTTGCGAGATCGGATCTCTCACCAAATGGAGTTCTTGATCTTGTTGTACTGCAGTGCCGTGGCCTCGAGGCTCTGCAGGGACGGTCCGGGAACACCGGGAACACCGGGCTGTTGTTGTTGATCATCAGCCATCACGGTGAGCTTCATGCATGGGAGGGGGAAGAGGAGGAGGAGGAGGAGCAGGAGGAAGAGGAGGACAGATTCAGCATGTAGGCCTCATTTGAGCGCATAACGCCCGGAGCCGAGGTGAGACGAGCCGTTACCGGGAGTCTGGACCGAGCAGCACGGGCTCGGTTGTCGGATTCGGACGCATACACCGCGGCGGGCGAGAACGAGGCGGAAAAACACGGAGATTCTCCGAGAGAAACAGCAGCAGCAGCAACTGACCGAGCTGAAACGGGGACTGCGCATGCGCACGGGCGTACAGGCGTGTGCGCGCTCGCGTGTGTAACCTAGCTACACTCATGCTGGAAATTGCACTCAAAAGTGAACACCCTTCTGTTCATATATAAAGATAACGTGTTTTATTATTCTAAACATATAAAAAAAGAGTTTAGGTTACTTCCAAAAACAAACAAAAAAAAGTGATTACTGCCATAGTACTATCATATGTGCCATTGTTTATCAACTAGCTTTATTTGAAAATAATATAATTCTATAGTATCTCTGTGTAGAACACTAAAAGCTGAAAATAGCCTACATTGGGAGGAAAACAGCTTCATAAAATGTATATTAAAATGAGGCGTGTGCGCGCTCGCGTGTGTAACCTTGCTACACTTTTGCTGGAAATTGTCCTAAAAAGTGAACTAATTCTCCCTTCTATTCATATATAAAGATAAAATGTGTTTTATTATTCCATAAATGTAAAAAAAGAGTTTAGGGTTACTTTTCAATCAAGTGATTACTTACTACCATAGTAGCCTACTATGTGCCCAAAACATGTTAATACCATGGCATATCAATTAGCTTTATTTGAAAATAAATATAATTCTATAGCATCTAGATCAGTAAAAACTGAAAATCACCTACATTGGGAGGAGAACAGCTTTATAAAACCTTTATTAAAATGCCCAAAGTGACTTGGGTTGAGGTAATTATCATTAAACTAATTTAAAACTAACACTAAGACAAAAGTGGCGGAATGTACCAGTAATGAAATCACACAGAGGTCATTGCATTTGGGTGTCGGATTTCATAACATGGATTTCTGTTGTCACTGCACAGAATATATATATATATATATATATATATATATATATATATATATATATATATAGTAATATATGATTTCAGTGCATGTGATAAATTATACATTTATTTATGTTTGACAATGTAACTCATTTAAACATGCCAATAAAGTTATTTCAATATTGAATCTGTGAACAGTAAAATAATTCTACACTGCCCTCTACCGTTAATAACTCTACACTGGCCCTCTATACATCTCTATACTGCCCTCTGCTGTCAATAACTCTACACTGGCCCTCTATACATCTCTATACTGCCCTCTGCTGTCAATAACTCTACACTGGCCCTCTATACATCTCTATACTGCCCTCTGCTGTCAATAACTCTACACTGGCCCTCTATACATCTCTATACTGCCCTCTGCTGTCAATAACTCTACACTGGCCCTCTATACATCTCTATACTGCCCTCTGCTGTCAATAACTCTACACTGGCCCTCTATACATCTCTATACTGCCCTCTTCTGTTAATAACTCTACACTGGCCCTCTATACATCTCTATACTGCCCTCTTCTGTTAATAACTCTACACTGGCCCTCTATACATCTCTATACTGCCCTCTGCTGTCAATAACTCTACACTGGCCCTCTATACATCTCTATACTGCCCTCTTCTGTTAATAACTCTACACTGGCCCTCTATACATCTCTATACTGCCCTCTTCTGTTAATAACTCTACCCTGGCCCTCTATACATCTCTATACTGCCCTCTTCTGTTAATAACTCTACCCTGGCCCTCTATACATCTCTATACTGCCCTCTGCTGTCAATAACTCTACCCTGGCCCTCTATACATTTCTATACTGCCCTCTGCTGTCAATAACTCTACACTGGCCCTCTATACATCTCTATACTGCCCTCTTCTGTCAATAACTCTACACTGGCCCTCTATACATCTCTATACTGCCCTCTGCTGTCAATAACTCTACACTGGCCCTCTATACATCTCTATACTGCCCTCTTCTGTTAATAACTCTACCCTGGCCCTCTATACTGCCCTCTTCTGTTAATAACTCTACCCTGGCCCTCTATACATCTCTATACTGCCCTCTGCTGTCAATAACTCTACCCTGGCCCTCTATACTGCCCTCTGCTGTCAATAACTCTACACTGGCCCTCTATACATCTCTATACTGCCCTCTGCTGTCAATAACTCTACACTGGCCCTCTATACATCTCTATACTGCCCTCTTCTGTTAATAACTCTACACTGGCCCTCTATACATCTCTATACTGCCCTCTGCTGTCAATAACTCTACACTGGCCCTCTATACATCTCTATACTGCCCTCTTCTGTTAATAACTCTACACTGGCCCTCTATACATCTCTATACTGCCCTCTGCTGTCAATAACTCTACACTGGCCCTCTATACATCTCTATACTGCCCTCTGCTGTCAATAACTCTACACTGGCCCTCTATACATCTCTATACTGCCCTCTGCTGTCAATAACTCTACACTGGCCCTCTATACATCTCTATACTGCCCTCTGCTGTCAATAACTCTACACTGGCCCTCTATACATCTCTATACTGCCCTCTTCTGTTAATAACTCTACACTGGCCCTCTATACATCTCTATACTGCCCTCTTCTGTTAATAACTCTACACTGGCCCTCTATACATCTCTATACTGCCCTCTTCTGTTAATAACTCTACACTGGCCCTCTATACATCTCTATACTGCCCTCTTCTGTTAATAACTCTACACTGGCCCTCTATACATCTCTATACTGCCCTCTGCTGTCAATAACTCTACACTGGCCCTCTATACATCTCTATACTGCCCTCTTCTGTTAATAACTCTACACTGGCCCTCTATACATCTCTATACTGCCCTCTGCTGTCAATAACTCTACACTGGCCCTCTATACATCTCTATACTGCCCTCTTCTGTTAATAACTCTACACTGGCCCTCTATACATCTCTATACTGCCTTCTGCTGGTAGTAAATGTTCTCAAACATCACATTTATCATCACCAGTTTTATATTTAAAGCAAATTAATTTGTTTAATTGCACTCTAATTCTGAACCGGCATGTATTTTTCACTACAATACATGCAATATTTTGTACTCCGTTTACATTTTCATTTATTTTCATAAAACCGAATCATAAGTTATGTCTCATAATCTGTCGTTTATTAAAGTTATGAGGTCAAAGGTCATGCAATAGCGTATAGAGCTTTCAAAGCATTAACATCACAATGACTGAATTATTGTATATTTATTGGCCATGGAAAATGTGTTAAAACCTGCATATCATAATTGCAGTATTTTATCATTTAATGCACACTGCATGCTCATGCATCTTCATGCACCCATCAGTAATCTTTCATGAAGAAGTTAAAACCATTGCAGATTCAGTCCGTTTATAATCTTAGATGTGAAGGCCTGTTGGTGTGTGTGTGAAGTATACACACTTTCTGAACTTGTTTGATTACACTGAACTTCTGCACTATATGAGAATATTCTATTAATTACATAAAGACAAGTTATATCTCATAATCTCTTCTCAGGTGCTGTTTGTTAATGTTATAATACCTAGATGGCATACTATTTGTCAAAATTTGCAGTATACAAAGCATACTGTTGTTTTCAACTATTAAAAATTGTTAATTGAAATAAAGCTGAAATAATATTATATAAACATATTAATTGAAATAATGAAAATTACTGAACTAAACAAGTTGAAGTACTAAAATCACTCAAACAGAAATAAAAACAAAATTAAAGGGTAAATAGAACATTTTAAAAATAATAATAAAATTGACAAAAGCACAAAACAAAATTACCAAACTTAAACTAAAAAAACAAAAAACTGAAAAAGCTAATTCAAACTATTAATAAATACTTTATTAGAATACAAATAATAAAAATCTAAGCTTATAAAACTGACATGAAAATTGGAAATGTAGCCTAATAAAGGTAAAACTGTAATAATAAAGGTAAATGGAAATATTAAAATGTACATGTGTAAAATTAGAAAAAGCACGTAACAAAATTACTAAAACTAAAATGAAAATAAAATAATTCAATTCTAGAATACAAATAATAAAAAACAAAGCTTATAAAACATGAAACTGAAACAACAAAAATAAATAACTGAAACAAGTTACTAAAGTGCTAAAAGTTCTAAAACTGAAATAAAAATAAATGAAAGGTAAATAGAAATATAACAAAAAACTCATTTAATAAAAATGACAAAAGCACATTAAAGAATTGCTAAAACTAAAAATATTTTGTATAATTTTATATTTATAAATTTTAAATAATAAATTTTTGAAAATATAAAAATAAAAGCTTATTCAAAACATTAACGAAAACTATAATCGTATATAAATAATAAAAAAGTTACGTTTAAATTTGCATTAAAAAAAAAAAAAAAAAAACAGAATAAAAAAAAACAGAATAAAAAGACAAAAGCACATGACAAAATGCCTAAAACTTAAGCTAAAATTAAAATGAAAACAAAAACAAAAGCTGATTCAAAATACAGTAGTCATCTTTTGAAGTGGATCAAAACCTTTCATTAAAGTTACACATGAATTTTGAACAATAACCGTTCTGGTCTTAGGACAACTTTGATGAACTTTTTTGATCCACTTCAAAAGATGACTACTGTATTAATAAATACGATAATAGTATAAAACCAAAATAGCACATAATACTGAATCCTACAATTCAATGCACAATAATTCCTGACGCATTTTCTTATCAGACTGACAAAAATGTTTTTATGCACCATCTCTCGCTTTTAAGTCTGTTTTTATAGAACAGTGTAAATGTTTTAACAGCTGATTAGGATTTGTATTGTGTTTTAGATATGGGTATTTTGCGTTTGTTTATGTTGTGTTATGTACCACTTTGTAATTTTCGTCTGGCAGAGGTGGACAGTAACAAAGTACATTTACTTGAGTACTGTACTTAAGCACACTTTTTAAGTATCTGTCCTTTACTTGAGTATTATTTTCTTTGGAAACTTTTAACTTTAACTTCACTACATCTGAATGACAAATATCGTACTTTTTACTCCACTACATTTGTGTCAAGGAGTAGAAAGTAGTAACGTCAGTCAGGGGTTGCATTTTGGTTGGAAATGAAAGACGGGTTGACGTCAGAAACCCGACGTTGGATTTTGGTTGGAACGTCTGTCCAACATTGGAGATTAACGTCAATCCGGCATTGGATTCTGACATCAACCTGATTTTCATTTTCAACGTTGGGTTTGGTCTTCTAAATGTGAATTTTGTCATTGTTTTGGAGCACACTAGCTTATAGATAACAGTAAGGCTAACATATTCATACTAAAAGCCAAACAACTTTAAATAGGGCACTCTTTGAGGGAACAGCCATTTGGGTGTCCGAAACCATTGTGGATGTTATTGAGTGACTTATTCAATCTCACATTCAATCCCACTGGAACTGTGTTCTGGAAATACATGTGATATTGATATGAGGGCAGGCATAGATCCAGAGGCATAAGGGACTGTAAGTATTACACACACCAATAAAACAATGCATTGACATTTACTTTTGATACTTAAGAACTTTTAAAAACGAGTACTTCTGTACTTTTACTTAAATAAAAATCAGTCTTTACAACTTTTACTTGTAACAGAGTAATATTTGACCAGTAGTATCTGTACTTTCACTCAAGTTGTGTACTTTGTCCACCTCTGCTGCCTATCTTGACCAGGACTCCCTGGTAGAGGAGATATCTCATCTCAACGGGACCTTCCTGCTTAAATGAATAAATAAATAAATAAAAATGAAGACATTTTTTACTCAAAATGTGTTGGTGTGCAGTTTCTCTCAGCACAGCTCGAGCTCCTGGTTTCCATGAAGTAGACGCAGTGTTGAGCTGAGGACCCGTGAACAGGCTAGGGCCGTTAGCAAGAATAACACACACCCGGGGGGTCATCAGTGCTTAACCTGACGCATGCGCTCCATTGTTCTGCTAAATGGGTGTGTGTGAGTAATTGGCCAGTTAGGGCCCTCAGTATCGGCCGTCTGTGCAGGGCAGTAAAGAGCCTCAGAAGACTGGGGCCGACGGGAACAGACACAAGACACCAGTCTGTCTGTTTCAAAATCATCTCAATGCGCTCTCTCGTCATAAACGGATTCTCGTGTCGCCCAGACTGACTGCTCAGAGTGTGGCACTTTAATGTCAGTCTCTGGAAACTACTTTCCACCTCCGTGCAGAAACCTGAAGTCTCACACAGAACTGATGCTCATAGAAATGTAGTTAGCTGATGTCGTCTGCCTGATGCTTTTTGGCATCCAGTCCGAAGTTGAGAAACAGCATGCATTATTCGGTTAAAAACTAGTCATTTAGATCTTGTAGTTGGGTTTTATGTGCTTTTGACTAAATTGCAGATTTCAACCAGCATCTTGATTGATATTTTCATTATTTATCGTTAAGTTTTATCATCAGCAATGAACTAAGAATAGTTTGCACTGGTAAACGTGTAGTGTAACTGGTCACCGTTTAGCAGATGTTATTAGAGAAACAGTGGATTTCATTTAAAATATTCCATATAGTTTCTTAATTATTATTAGATGCATGCATAATCAGCTAAATGTTGCTTGCGATGCAGTTTAGCATTTCAATGTCCCATTTATGAAAAAATGATGAAAAATGAATGCAATTCATATTGAAATAAAAATGTTTTAGTAATGCGCACCTTTAAAATATTGAATTGGCTCTTTATCATTTCCAGTGTTGTTTTAATTAAAATGCATTGGTCAGAAGTTGGAATTACAGCGTGAACTTGAATAGTTAGTACACTAGAGCCTTTAAGATAAAAATGAGCTGCACATGAAAACGCATCGACTCCGTAATGATAAAAACAATAACAGAATTCAGGAGCTTCCCAGCCAACACAAATATGTTCTAAAAACATTTCAGCATTACGTTATGAAAAGGTTTTTTCCTAAAAGGTCCAAGTTTTCTGGTGTCAGAGAACATTCAAAAGTAACAGTTTTTTCTTGGTTATTTGAAGGTTTAGTGAACATTCCGTTTGGCGAACAGTGCTGGAATGTTACATTTGAATGTTCTCTGAACATTCCGAAAACAGTTACATTTAAAAACACGTCCAACTGAAACATTGCATTCCGAGAACATTTTGAGGAGTTATTAAAGAGCAGATAACTGTGAACTGTGGTTTGGTTATAAGTTAGCTGCTCGTATCACAGCATGTCAAAGCAACGATGCATTAAAATCTAAAGCCTGTAGACGCTGCTTTGGCCAGAGGGACCCTGCAGAAGTCAAGGGCTGTAAATGCTAATGTCCCGAGCACTAATGTGAGATAATCCAGTGAAGTACACTCGTCTGAGACATTAGAGGGACAATGCCCTGTTACCTCTGCAGCTGGAGCTGGAGGATTTGAATACGAATGCAGTCGCTCGGGTCAGATCAAAGCTGGAAGACTGCAGACTGCGAGCCTGTCGCTGGCCGAGGAGCTGTCAGAGAGCTGGAGACGCCTGTCTGTCTGACGCAGGTCTCCAAGCTGACCAGACGCTCTCACAAACTCTCGTCTGAACGTACACACACACTCGCGCGCTCGCTGTGGAAGCAGACAGAAAAAAAATGTGCATGAATGATTTTTTGAGACATTTTTGCACACGATTAATTCATACATTCAGATCATTTCAGGTGATAAAACTCAATACGTTGGTTAAAATCTGCTGCAATTTCCTGCAATTTAGCCTTTAAAATATTTGTGAAAACTAAATTCTTTTGACATTTTTAGTCCACGATTCATTTATACATTCAGATGATAAAACCACATGATTTTACAGTATTTGTGCTGTAAATATATAATGCATCAGATGTCGGGTGGAATGACATGAACGTTATCAGTCTACTAATCAAGAATAAAAGAATAAAGAATAACAATAATAAAATAAAACAACAATAAAAAGAAAACAGCATTTTTTTATGATAGATGTCGATAACAGAAGCAGATTTCAAGCAATATCTTGATTGATGTCGTTATTTATCGTTAAGTTTATCATCTGAAATGATCTTGAGTGTTTAGATTTTTAGTTTCACACACAAACATATTTTATTAAACATGTGTTAGTGTTTTTGACTAAATTACATGAAATTAGAGCAGATTGAAGCCCATGTATTAATTGATATTTTCATGATTTATCATTTGTTTTTATAATCTGAATGTATAAATGAATCGTGCACTAAAAATTTCACAAAATTTATGCTTGCACAAACATGTTATTATTAGTACTTTTCATTCAGTTCTGAAATAAAATGATCTAAATCATGTACTGAAAATGTCATAAATAGTTTGCACAAGCATTTTATTAAAAAAATAAGTAGTGAAATTTACAAAGTGGTTTTGACTAAACTTGATTCTTTCATAATTCATCTTTACGTTTTATTAAAAAATGATCTAAACGTGGACACTAAAACGTGCTCAAAAAATGCGTTTGCACAAATGTAGTGAAACTACATATCATACGCAGCAGATTTCATATGCATTTATATTTTCATTAATTAGAGTTTTATCATCTGAAATTATCTGAGCATTTACATTTTTATCATGTACTGAAAGTTTCACACAAAAAATGTGTTTGCACAAATATTTTATTAAAAAATATGTTGTGAAATTTAGAGAGTGATTTTGACTAAATTACAAGATATGGGCAGCAGATCTCATATATATTGATATTTTTATTAATTATCAGAGTTTTATAATCTGAAATGATCTGAACAAATAAACGAATGATGTACTAAAAATCTCAAAAACATGTTTGCTCAAATAAAAATATGCAGTGAAACTTAGAGAGTGATTTTGACTAAATTGCATGAAATTGCATCAGATCTCAGCTTGATTCTTTCATTATTTAGAGTTACGTTTGATTAAAAATCAGAACACTAGACACTAAAAATGTTTAAACAAATAATTTAGTGAATAATATGTAGTGAAACTTATTGAGAAGAACACACTGATTGATAGCTTGGGTTTTATCATCTTAAAATGACGCGCTCCAGAAACGTCAGCTGAAGTAAAGTCTCTCCCTCAGCAAACGGAGGGTAAGTGTGTCTCTTTGATTGTGTATGTAATGTCCCCCCTCGCACCCCCCCGTCTGGGGCCCATTATCTCCTGTCTGGCCTCAGATGTGCTTGATAACGCCTCTATATAAAGACAGGCTTCTCCCGCTTCTGCATCACTCACCCATCATGCATCTCTCGTGTCTGCTGCTCCTCGTGTCTCTCGGGGCCCACGCCGGGGCCTTCGACCTGGGCCAGACCACTCGCTGCGTCCCCGTCCCGCTCCAGATGAGCGTCTGCCAGGACGTCCCGTACTCGGAGATGCGCTTACCCAACCTGCTGGGTCACACCAGCCTGGATGAGGCGGTTCCTCGCTCGGAGGACTGGAGGACGCTGCTGCACACCGGCTGCCATCCACAGGCCCGGGCCTTCGTGTGCTCGCTCGTGGCGCCCGTCTGCCTCGACAGGTACGCTCAAACACACTCACAGCAATCATGCTTGCACATTCATTTAATTCAAAAACATGTTGTCAAATTCACAAGGTGGTTTTTTAAATTAAATTTAAGCAGATTTTAGCCAACGGATTGAGAGATTTTTTTTTTCATTGTTTATTTTGATCTGAGCATATACATTAATCTAGTACTAAAAATGTCACTAAACAATCATGCTTGCACAAGTTTTAAATTTAAAAACATGTTGTCAAATTTACAAGGTGGTTTTTAGATTCATTTTAAGCCGATTTTAGCCAACGGATTGATAGATTTTTTTTTTCATTGTTTATTTACATCTGAAATGATCTGAGCGTATAAATTGATCTCGTACTAAAAGTGTCACACA
>NC_137144.1:27994108-28049108 GCF_949319135.1 Squalius cephalus
GAATGAAGGGGTTCCACCTTCTGTCCGACAGAAAGAGCCCACTCTTATCAGCTCGGCCAATCACAGGCCCCCGTGGAGAGGGCGCTTTGTTTTCTTTGTGTTTTTTAATGAAGTTAACTCACACACACATTGGGAGAAACTCAAGACTACTTCAGAATGATCTCCTGAGACCCGAAGACATGGCTGGATTTCCTCCGAGGCATCCCGGATTTGGGAATTCTGGGAAGTGTTTTTTGATTGACAACCTGTTGCGAAGCAGCTCGTCACCTGAGGCAGGTGTGTGTGTTCCTGCGCGGAAGTGTGTGTCGCCAGGGGACCGGATTCCACCAGGTAAGAGCAACACTGAACGCAGGAAGGAGATATTTAACATCTCAGCGCTCGACTCTAAAGATCCTTGCAGGAAATATTCGGATGCATTTTTCCGTATTCGTCATTCGTCGAAACGACAATTCAGAGCCACCGAATGACGAATACGGAAAAATGCATACGAAATGCTTGACACAACGTGAGGTCGTATTTATTTTTTTAACGTGCAAAGATTTCTTTTAATCTTCACGAGTAGATTTGCATTCTCATAACGTGACAGAAACTTCCACTAGATTAAAGGTTTGATTACATACTAGATTACATTTACCCAACAGTATTTAAAGTTAAAAAACAAACCAACAAAGTCACATTTTTCACTAGTAAACTGAAGAAGAATCACTCATTTATGCACATCATTTGTACATTAATATCAAGATCTTAGGTTTGTAAAAGAAAGTGTTTTATCCCGTAACTGATCACTTTTTTTTTTTTTTTAGTTTTCAGTTGTTTTTGACATTTTGCTTTTCACTTAAATATTTCTTCTTCATTTTGTCATAACTTCCCTTTTATATATATATATAATATAAATATACATAAGAGAACATATTTATATGAGTGTGAGAGTTTTACATATTGTATATTATTTAATTTTTTTTATTATATATATATATATATATATATATAAGAGAACATATTTATATATGAGTTGTATATATATATATATATATAATACATATTTTGAATGTATTATATATTGCATATTTATATATTATTATATACATATGTATTATATAATTATATATTAAATATATATATATATAGAGAGAGAGAGAGAGAGAGAGAGAGAGAGAGAGTTACACACACACACACATTATATATATATATATATATATATTATTTTATATATAATATAAATATACATGAGAACATATTTATTTATAAAATATTTGTTTTTTTCTTTTGTTACAAGTTTTCTTTTACATATATGATATTTAAATATAAAGGGAAATATGTAAATATTTTATTTATGTATAAAATAGTCTTTATTTTATGTCATATCCTTTTCTTTTATATATCTACACAATATTTATATAGTGTTATATAGTTATATATTTACAGTTCTGTGCAGTGGCAAACTATTTTTTATATATTCCATGTATACTTAAATAAAACAAAATATTTTAATATTATTTGAAAGAAACTATATAGATAACATAAATACTGTAATAGTATACCAGATTTAGATTTTTTTTTTGTTTAGAGTAGTTTAAAATGAAGTGTACAATATTGTCAACTACACATTTAGAATATTCCGGTTAACTTTATTAATACATTATTATTGTTGAGATGTACATTAAAAGTAATTCATTTGAACAATGCACAAACTTAATTATTTACACTTTCTCTCATTATTTACGCTACTTTTCAAAATCAAATCACTTACACACATCATACCGATCATATACTCATTATTTATTAGCCATTTTCACATGATAGAATAATATTAAAGTTATCATAATGATGGGAATGATACTGTCTTCATGTAAAGCTGTTTATCCTTCACTATCTGCTCCAACTCATGCATTAAAATAAATATATAGATCTACAAAGCTAATTTCAAGCATATTAAAAGATAAAGCATAAAATCAGTGAAATGTGTCCGAGTGTGTGTGGAGTGTGTTTCCCACTGAAGCTCATGTAGAGCTGAGACTCACGGCTGATGTGAAGCCAGTCTCACTCATCCGTCGCTCTCTCGCTCAGTTACAGTGTCTGGAGTCGCTCTTCCCTGCTGTTCTGGATCCGGGACGACATCTCCTCTGTTCACTAGTAAGAGAAACTGCCTCATCAACACACACACACACACGCACACACTTCTACAAACAGATTATTTTGTGCGTAATGGCCATTACTAATTCCCCTAAATATCAATGGTATTCATGAGCGTGCACACACTCACTCCCTCCCTCACGCACACACACACACACACACTCTCTCCCTCACTCACTCACTCTTACTCACACACACACACTCCCTCAAACTCACTCACTCTTCTACAAACATATCATTTTGTGCATAATGGCCATATCTAATTCCCCTAAATATCACTGGTATTCATGAGCGTGCACACACACAGACACACACACACACTCACTCACTGGCTCCCTCACACACACACACACACACACACACACACACACACACACACTCCCTTACACACTCGCTCCCTATCTTACACACACAGGCTCCCTCACTCCCACGCACACACACACACACACACAACAGAGCTCCTCCTCTGCCAAGGTTAGATGATTTTAGAGTTAAAATATGCTCATTCAGCCGCCAGCCAATCAGAAGAGTTTCAAAATCTATTTATATATTAATATTTAATCATAGAGCAAAGTCAGGAACCACCCAGAAGTTCAGAACACCTGGTAACCACCTAGTAACAACTCAAAACAACAGCATAGCAACATAAAGAACTCATTAGCAAGTACATAGCAACACCCTAGCAACAACCCAAAAACGTGTGCTTGTGAATTCAATGCTCTTTATCCCTTTACTGAAACAGTCTTTCTCATTCTGGCTTGGGCTAGTGTGTGTGTGTGTGTGTGTGTGTGTGTGTGTGTGTGTGTGTGTGTGTGTGTGTGAGTGGCCGAGTGCCAAAAACCTGGCAAATCCGGATCTGTCAGATGTAGAGGTTTAAAACAAGCCTCTTGGAAACAGTTTAGCGAATTGACACTAATATTTGACACTTTCCCACCGTGCTCTTCGCGCGCGCGCGCACCCTCTTTACCCCGTGACCAATCAGCGCATTCAGAGCGACCGCACACACGTGACCCCGCGCGCGCTCACACTGACCCGGGATCAGCTACACGGTGACAGTAACACATGAGCGCGCAGCGCGCGGCCGGTCTGGGATCAGTCCGGAACACACAATGACCCGCATTCCTTCACAGCGGGGTTTTTTGTCCTCGCTAATGAAAAGCTGAGCTCTAAAAGCCAAACCCCGTCCATTCGGCCCGTTTCAGACATGACGCCCTCAATAGAAATGACTTTTATAGACTTTTTTCAGCTCATCTCCCTGTTAAGAGAATCCATCTTTTGAAAGGAAACGCTGAGGGATGCCGAGAGGAGAAGATAAAGCCGCGGAATGTCAAATGGATCATTTGTTGTGGGGAAAGCATGGTTGTGTGTGTGTGTGTGGGCGGGGTTGAGGGTCAGCTGACCCTTTAATAGGGCGTTTAAGTGGAAAGTATTTAGACTGAAAGGCGAGCAGAGAGTGTGACTAACCCGCTTACTCACGCCGCTGACGGTGGCCCGGTGGAGATTTGTCCAACACATTAAAGGCCCACTGAAGTGCCACCATTGTTCAGTGTGTTGGAGTAATGAGGCGGGGCATATCGAACAGCTCCTCCCCCTTTTTTAAAATAGCCAATAGTTTATCAGCTCGGTCAGAGCAGTTGAGCTTCTTAAAGCCGCAGTTTGCTTCTAATCTCACCGTTCCTCCTCCTAAACTGCTGTGACTCAAACTCACTCGGGCCTTGAACCCGGGTCTCCAGCGTGGGAGTCAGGCGCTCTAAAAAGAGGCTAAAAACTGCTGAGATCAGAGGAGTGAGTTTTACTCACAGAGCGACTATTAGCTGGGCCCCTCTACACACACACACACACTATATACATACACATATACACACACACATATATATACACACACACACACACTATATATATATATACATACACATATACACACACATATATATATATACACACACACACACACACACACACACATATATAAATAACTAAAAACATTATTTGTCTCTCAAGTTTGTCTCTTTTTGTGGACATATTTTTATACTCATTAGCATAGATATAATATATTTCCTGTACAACATAAAATTAAATAAAATTAAAAAAATATATAAAACACTAAATAAAATAACCATAGAAGAAATAAACCCAATACATTTTCTATAATTAAATAAATAAACCCATCAAGCTGAGCGTGGTGACGGTGTTGTGTGTGTGTGTGTGTGTGTGTGTGTGTGTCCTGCAGGGGGCGTGGGGTCAGTCCTGTGGAGTCCAGCGCTGAGCTCCGGGTCCCGGTCAGGAATCCTGAGGCGAGCCGTGTTCTCCGAGGACCAGAGACGAGAGCTGGAGAAAACCTTCCGCAAGCAGAAGTACATCAGCAAGACGGACCGACACAGACTCGCCACAGACCTCGGCCTGAAGGAGACACAGGTGAGCACACACACACACACACACACACACACACACACACACACACAGACCTCGGCCTGAAGGAGACACAGGTGAGCACACACACACACACACACACACACACACACACACACACACACACACACACACACAGACCTCGGCCTGAAGGAGACACAGGTGAGCACACACACACACACACACACACACACACACACACACAGACCTTGGCCTGAAGGAGACGAAGGTGAGGACACAACTTCTCTCTGTCCTACACACACACACAAACACACACACACACACACACACACACACACACACACAGACCTCGGCCTGAAGGAGACACAGGTGAGCACACACACACACACACAGACCTCGGCCTGAAGGAGACACAGGTAAGGACACAACTTCTCTCTGTCCTACACACACAAACACACACACACACACACACACACACGCACACACACACACACACACACAGACCTCTATGAAGGTAAATCAGTAGCAAAACTCGAGAGCACGTAAATGTGAATTTGAGAACTTGTACAATATTCGTACTTGTACATGAACATTTACACTCACAGCTCCAATGTGAAAACCTGTAAAATAAAAATCTGAAGTTGAATGTTGAAATTTGCACTCGCATACAATAGTCACAAACCTGTATTCTGAATCTGAAGCTGCAGACGAGTAGACACAAATGTGTAAAATGCCATTCACAGAAATACAACGACAGACACAAACTTGTAATATATATTTTGCGTTTAATCTTACGTTCACATTCGCAGTACTACCTCAAATAGGCACTTGCAACTTCTCAAATCTGTCACTGCAATTTCAAATTTCGCGCCTTGACTTTTGCTACTCTTTTCGCGATATATCAGGTGCAAAACTAACTTGTGCACTTGAAACTCAGAGGCGGTGAGAGAGAAAGGGGGACGGGAGCGGGGGGTTTAAAGGAGCCGTTTTATTGGTTGGCAGCTAGCCAATGAAATGCGACTTCGATGATGTCACGAAACCCGTGTGCACTGAAACGTTAACATGGCTTAATGCCATTAGACTGATATTAAAAGAAATAAACGATTTTATCAAACTTAGTAAACACAATGCTTATAATGCATACTACAGAAAAGCAGATGAGCACAGAATATGAACACAACGCGTTTAATTGAGACAGTGGTATTAAAAGACCAAACTCAGGAAACACCATACAAATAAACCAAAGCAATTGAGCTCTGAATGCAACGAGTTTAATTGTACGTTTTCCTCCCATAGAAAACCAAGAAAACGCTTAATAAAGCTTAATGGACCAACAGTTATAAAATAAATAAAAAAAAAACTAAAAAAACACATAATTCGTTAAATTATTAATAAAACACAGGCAGCAAGTTTATTTGCACTGAACACACATTTGCTTTCTTTCGTCATATTCTGTGCTCATCTGCTTTTCTGTAGTATGCATTGTAAGCATTGTGTTTACTAAGTTTGATAAAATCGTTTATTTCTTTTAATATCAGTCTAATGGCATTAAGCCATGTTAACGTTTCAGTGCACACTGCACACGAGTTTCGTGACATCATCGAAGTCCCATTTCATTGGCTAGCTGCCAACCAATAAAACGGCTCCTTTGACCCCCCCGCTCCCACCCCCCTTTCTCTCTCGCCGCCTTTGAGTTTCAAGTGCACAAGTTAGTTTTGCACCTGATATATCGCGAAAAGAGTAGCAAAAGTCAAGGCGCGAAATTTGAAATTGCAGTGACAGATTTGAGAAGTTGCAAGTGCCTATTTGAGGTAGTACTGCGAATGTGAACGTAAGATTAAACGCAAAATATATATTACAAGTTTGTGTCTGTCGTTGTATTTCTGTGAATGGCATTTTACACATTTGTGTCTACTTGTCTGCAGCTTCAGATTCAGAATACAGGTTTGTGACTATTGTATGCGAGTGCAAATTTCAACATTCAACTTCAGATTTTTATTTTACAGGTTTTCACATTGGAGCTGTGAGTGTAAATGTTCATGTACAAGTACGAATATTGTACAAGTTCTCAAATTCACATTTACGTGCTCTCGAGTTTTGCTACTGATTTACCTTCATAGACCTCGGCCTGAAGGAGACACAGGTGAGCACACACACACACACACACACACACACACACACACACACACACACACACACACACACACACACACACACACACACACACACACAGACCTCGGCCTGAAGGAGACACAGGTGAGCACACACACACAAACATACACACAGACCTCGGCCTGAAGGAGACATAGGTGAGGACACAAACTTCTCTCTGTCCTACACACACACACACACACACACACATACTCACTCACATAAACAGACACACACACGCACACGCTCAACTTCTCTCTGTCCTACACATCTTATGAAGAATAACTAAAAAGTGCACTGCTAATCATGATGTTGTTCCTCAGTGTTTCTGTCTTGTTTTCCAGCACAAATATCAAAACATTCTTAAATCAAGATACATTTACCAGAGAAGCAGAAAGCATGCACAGATGCATGCTGGGAAGCATATTAATGCATACTACAAATGCATGCTATTTAGGGCAGATATGTGAATTAGGACACATGTAAAGTGAATTTTAGTGAATCTATTTCTTTGGATGGACCTATTCAATGTTTGTCTGTTTCTGAGTTTGGACACAGCAGGTCAAACGTTTGGAATAATTAACATTTTTTACTGTTTCATATTAGAGTGATTTCTGAAGGATCATGTGACACTGAAGACTGGAGTAATGATGCTGAACATTCAGCTTTGATCACAGGAATAAATGACACTTTACTATTCACATAGAAAACAGCTGATTTACATTGGAATAATATTTCACAGTTTATACTGTATTTTATAATCAAATGCAGTCTTGCAGAAGAGACTTCTTTCAAAAACGTAAAAAAATAAAAATAAAATCGTAATTATTCCAAACTTTTGACCTCTAGAGTAGAAGTAACTGTTATTCTATTAGATGCTTTAAGCTAAATGCGATCTTTATATTTACGTCAGGGTTTTTAGCTCACTGTTGTTGTTCACACTCTGCAACTCAATCCAGTTTGAATCCGGTTCATGCAGGTGAAGATCTGGTTCCAGAACCGCAGAATGAAGTGGAGGAACTCCCGGGAGAAAGAGAGCGCGTGCACGCGGCCGCACGTGGAGCGACTGGTGCTCTGGAGCCAATCAGAACCAGTGGACACAACACACGTGACACACGCGACACACACTCACCCGTGCACGAGACCCGAGCGCTGCAAAGAGGATTCGTCATGACACACACTCCTCTTCCCTTCAGAGACTCTTGGTGCGAAACATATGGCAGTTTCTGCAAAACCTGGACATTTTACAAGTGCGATTTACTACAAGTTTCGGCAACACTTCACAATAAATGCACTGACTTTGACAATGACCAATACATCCGTTGCAATATTTATTAAACTTTGTTAATGTTAGTTAATACATTTACATTTACATTTATTCATTTAGCTGACGCTTTTATCCAAAGCGACTTACAATTGCTATATATGTCAGAGGTCGCACGCCTCTGGAGCAACTAGGGGTTAAGTGTCTTGCTCAGGGACACATTGGTGTCTCACAGTGGATTCGAACACTCTCACACCAAAGGCATGTGTCTTATCCATTGCGCCACCACCACCCTACAATAAATAAAACTACAAAGTTCGTGTCCATTAAAGCCCACATGAAATCAGGGTTTTTTTGGAAGTTTTTTGGCTTTTAGTATGAATATGTTAGTCTTGCTGTTATCTATAATAACAAAATTCGCATTTAGAAGATAAGCGTTCAAAACTGACAGTCTCTCACTTCCGCCAATGTGGATCAATGATTTTGATGACATCACTCTGCACTTCAGCTTCTCATCCAATCAAATGCTCTCTAGAATCTGAAGCTCCGCCCCCTACATTATAAACAGACCCTGAACAGAGCCCGTCTGCGGAGAGCCTGGCCACTCCCTATTAAGTCCTATTGTACTGAATGTTGGTTGTAGTTCCACCAGAGCTCCACTGGGGGCGATCGCTCATGAGTGCAGAATGAATGGGAGTCTATGGAGCTAGACGGCTAAATGTGTGTCTTTCACCCGATTGCCGTTGAGAAATCTCAGATTCGATTGTAGGTTTTGCAAGTTCAACATGGGTTATAGGTCGAAAGTTGAATGAACGAGTACTTATGTCCTTTCGATTTCTCACAGGTTGAGTTGTTGTTGCCCATAACACTCTAGCATTCTGCTAATGAACGCCGATTGGTCAGTGAAGGACTGATTACGACAAGAGATGTGTGTGTGTTTTTGCCGTGGTCTTATAAAACAGCAAAACAGAAACTCTTCTAGCACGTGTTTACCTGTGTCAGCTGTGTTGTGTGTTTACCTGTGTCAGCTGTGTTGTGTGTTTACCTGTGTCAGCTGTGTTGTCGAAGCCTCGAGAGAAAAGAAAGTGCAGAGCACGAAAGCACCAAAGTGACTGAAGGATTGCCGTAAAGCAGTATCTCTGGTCGTACGATGTGTGTGACGTCATTGACATTTTAAAAGACTTTTTAAAGCAAATAAGTGACTCTAAAAAATCTAACACCCAGCAGTGTGTAATATCTTTGCATCTCCTTTCGAATACAACATTCAAATTACTAGACAAAAAATTATATCTTGAGAAAAGTGGATTTTGAGGGGTATAGCGCCATAGACCTCCATTCACTCTGCACTCGTCCTGTGAGCGCCCTCATGTGGAGCCAGAGTGGAACTGCACTCGTCCTGTGAGCGCCCTCATGTGGAGCCAGAGTGGAACTGCACTCGTCCTGTGAGCGCCCTCATGTGGAGCCAGAGTGGAACTGCACTCGTCCTGTGAGCGCCCTCATGTGGAGCCAGAGTGGAACTGCACTCGTCCTGTGAGCGCCCTCATGTGGAGCCAGAGTGGAACTGCACTCGTCCTGTGAGCGCCCTCATGTGGAGCCAGAGTGGAACTGCAGCAGTTCAGAAGCCGGAAGTTTCCTGAGAGTGGAAGTTCTCCCCTTATTAATTCTCTGCTCTGAAGCTGCGGCTGAAATCAGTCCCTTGTTCACACATTTACTATATTCTTCATGGTGAACAGCACATATTTCTCTATACAGGGGATAGGGAAGTGTATGTTGCGTTAACTAATGTTATTGTAAAGCGTCACTCAAACAAGTCATGCATTTTTACAGGTGCAAAAGTGTTAAAAAACGATAGCAAATGTGAATAATGCAACAGCTCTTTTTCTTAATTTAGTAATTTAGCTTTTTATAAGATGCATTTCAGTTAGGCTAATTATGATAACAAGATCAATTACACCTGACTTATTTTTTAATTTTGCATAAAGTGTACATTGTAAATTCTGAATTACGTTTAGTTGAGAAACTTTACTCTTTAAATAAAACGAGTTGAAACTTTTTCTTGCCTTGATATTTTGACATTCATTCCTTGATGCAAATCTCTAATTCTAATTAAATGCGGGTTTCGTGGCTTATTGCTTTACTAAAGAATATCTTCATCTATAAGATAACAGAAAATGGCTGAAAAATAAACTTTTTGCTCCCATTGTAATCAGAAAAGATGTCTACACAAAAACAGCTTTTTATTATTTATATACTGCACATATATATATATATATATATATATATATATATATATATATATATATATAATTTTTCATTACTGTCATTTTATTGTTTGGTCACAGTGTGAAACTCAGCTATTTGTTTGTGTCACTAGAGGTCAGTGTTCTACAATAAATGTCTTGATGTCAGTCACCGCTGTGGCTTTACCAACACCACTCGATTATGCCTCTATTGAAGGGCCGCCCCTGGTATTATTGTGTTTCATGAGCTTTAGTCCCATCAGCCACATTAATAACTGATGAGAGCATCATGAGAGCATCACACACACACACACACACACACACACAAACACACATCTTATACATGTATCTTTATAAGGACATTCATTGACACAATGCAATCTCTAGCCGCTTACCCTAACCTTATCCATCTCAACTAAGTGCCTAACCCGACCCCTGACCCTAAACCGACCCTTAACCTAATTATAACCTTAATCCTAAAACCAAGTCTTGACCCTCAAACAGGCCTTTAAAGGCTCTCAGAGACTGAGGACCGGCCAAGATGTCCTCACTTTACTCTCTCTGTCCTCACTCCAATCTAAAACTCAAACTGATCCTCACAAAGATAGTTTTACAAGTACACACACACACACACACACACACACACACACACACACACACATGAAATGTTTTATTTCATCATATGCATCTCCCATTGACTTCTGTTGTACCGTGAGGCAGTGTGTTAGTGGTGTTAGTGTTAGTGGTGTTACTGTTAGTGTTAGTGGTGTTAGTGTTAGTGTTAGTGGTGTTACTGTTAGTGTTAGTGGTGTTAGTGTTAGTGGTGTAATAACAATAGCATAATAGCGTAATAATCGCTGCACTATTTTCACCTGCTGGAGTAGAACACAGGTGAAAAACCCCACAGACACACTGAAGGAGGAACCCGAGTCACATCTACAGACACGAAGGTCAAAGAGACACTGGACACGTTTCATGTGAGATAAGTAAACACCTCGCAACTCCCTAGAAACAGCTTCACAACACCCAAACAATCACATAGCAGCAGGTTAGCAACCCCACAAAACACATTTGCAACCACATAACAACACCCTAGCAACCCTAGCAACAGCTTCACAACACCCAAACAATCACACAGCAGCAGGTTAGCAACCCCACAAAACACATTTGCAACCACATAACAACACCCTAGCAACAGCCTAGCAACCATTCACAACACCCAAACAATCACATAGCAGCAGGTTAGCAACCCCACAAAACACATTTGCAACCACATAACAACACCCTAGCAACAGTCTAGCAACCATTCACAACACCCAAACAATCACATAGCAGCAGGTTAGCAACCCCACAAAACACATTTGCAACCACATAACAACACCCTAGCAACAGCTTCACAGCACCCAAACAATCACATAGCAGCAGGTTAGCAACCCCACAAAACACATTTGCAACCACATAACAACACCCTAGCAACAGCTTCACAACACCCAAACAAACACATAGCAGCAGGTTAGCAACCCCACAAAACACATTTGCAACCACATAACAACACCCTAGCAACAGCCTAGCAACCATTCACAACACCCAAACAATCACATAGCAGCAGGTTAGCAACCCCACAAAACACATTTGCAACCACATAACAACACCCTAGCAACAGCTTCACAACACCCAAACAATCACATAGCAGCAGGTTAGCAACCCCACAAAACACATTTGCAACCACATAACAACACCCTAGCAACCCTAGCAACAGCTTCACAACACCCAAACAATCACACAGCAGCAGGTTAGCAACCCCACAAAACACATTTGCAACCACATAACAACACCCTAGCAACAGCCTAGCAACCATTCACAACACCCAAACAATCACATAGCAGCAGGTTAGCAACCCCACAAAACACATTTGCAACCACATAACAACACCCTAGCAACAGTCTAGCAACCATTCACAACACCCAAACAATCACATAGCAGCAGGTTAGCAACCCCATAAAACACATTTGCAACCACATAACAACACCCTAGCAACAGCTTCACAACACCCAAACAATCACATAGCAGCAGGTTAGCAACCCCACAAAACACATTTGCAACCACATAACAACACCCTAGCAACAGCTTCACAACACCCAAACAAACACATAGCAGCAGGTTAGCAACCCCACAAAACACATTTGCAACCACATAACAACACCCTAGCAACAGCCTAGCAACCATTCACAACACCCAAACAATCACATAGCAGCAGGTTAGCAACCCCACAAAACACATTTGCAACCACATAACAACACCCTAGCAACAGCTTCACAACACCCAAACAATCACATAGCAGCAGGTTAGCAACCCCACAAAACACATTTGCAACCACATAACAACACCCTAGCAACAGCTTCACAACACCCAAACAAACACATAGCAGCAGGTTAGCAACCCCACAAAACACATTTGCAACCACATAACAACAACCTAGCAACAGCCTAGCAACCATTCACAACACCCAAACAAACACATAGCAGCAGGTTAGCAACCCCACAAAACACATTTGCAACCACATAACAACAGCCTAGCAACCATTCACAACTCCCAAACAAACACATAGCAGCAGGTTAGCAACCCCACATTTGCAACCACATAACAACACCCTAGCAACAGCCTAGCAACCATTCACAACACCCAAACAATCACATAGCAGCAGGTTAGCAACCCCACAAAACACATTTGCAACCACATAACAACACCCTAGCAACAGCCTAGCAACCACGTAAACCTTCTGCCGTCAGTCTGAAGCTCTGGCTATACGCGAGACCACTTAAAAAAACACATTTTGACCCTCACTGAACACCATAGCAACTGCTTAGGAAGGCCCTTGTGTTATTTACACATTTGCATTTGACATATTAAGAAGCTGTTCTCATCCTATTGTTTACAGCTTCTCTATGTCATCATGTCATGTCAGAAACATTCACTCTCCTGACGATTACACGCCGGGTGACCAAAAATATTAAATCCTCGGGATAAATCCCACCGGAGCAGTTCTATTCAGATGTGCTGTGATATTAGATTGTGTCGAGGCCTGGAGCGGATCTGTCAGATGTTATTGGTACCCTGCAAGAAAACAGCCTGTTGTTGAGCTTTTCCTCTTTTATTGTGGGATCTGTGGGATTAGTTGGGAACGTGATCCGTGTATCGGGATTCGGGACGGACTCAGTAATGGCTGCCGGGTCTCAGATAACGGGTCACCAGGGCCGGGCAAAGCTCCCGTCCGGAGCCGAAACACTGCTTGACCGCAGGATTTACCGGGTCAGTCTCAGAGCTCTAGAGTCCAGCTCTCCTCGTCTGCCGGAGGAGAGGAACAACGAGCCTGATCACAATACGGGAACAAAAGACACAATCAGAAAAGGAAGACAAATTACTTGATTAAGATATGTAAATGACTTATATTATAAATATAAATAGTCAATTATTCTATCTATAAAAAATAAATAAATGATTATTCTATATAAATAAAAATTCAAATGTAATCAGGAAAAATGCTAAAATGTAATATATATATATTAGCATTTTTCCTGATTACATTTTAATTTTTTATTTATATATTTATATATAATCTTTTTTTTATATATATATTTTATATGCTGTATATATATATATATATATATATATATATATATATATAAACACTAAAACGTAATATAATTTTTTTTTCATTTTGAAAAGAAAATAACAAAATGACCTTTTAAGTAACTTAAAGGGGGGGTGAAATGCTATTTCATGCATACTGAGTTTTTTACACTGGTAAAGAGTTGGATTCCCATGCTAAACATGGACAAAGTTTCAAAAACTAAGTTGTACGTTTGAAGGAGTATTTTTGTTCCAAAAATACTCCTTCCGGTTTGTCACAAGTTTCGGAAAGTTTTTTTCGAGTATGGCTCTGTCTTACGTAAGATAGAGCGGAATTTCCTTATATGGGTCCTAAGGGCACTTCTCCGGTAAGATCGCGGCCGCGCGCGCACTCGTAGACCAGAGCAAGAGAGTGAAAGCAGTTCGCCATCAAAGCGCCCTGCCCGGCTTTTGGGAAGTCAGTGTCACCAAAGAAGTGTGTTTTTGGTTGCCAGGGCAAGACAACCCTGCACAGATTCCCAAAGAACCCAGCGTTAAGGAACCCGTGGATGGAGTTTGTTTTCCTGAGCATAAACGGAGTTGTGTAAAGACTGTTGTTCCCTGCATTTCGACGATGATTGTTTTATAAACAAAGCCCAGATCCACGGATTTGCAGATCGTCTAATGCTTAAGGATCGAGCAGTCACAATTATAAAGGTTCGCGGTCATGCGTTGGAACCGGACGGTGAGTAAAACTGTTTGTTGAACAAATGTCTCTGTGTGTTGTCACTAGCTTGGCGCGTTAGCACAGCTAAGCTTCGCCCACACGGCCCGCCCCCAGCCGCTCGGTTTTTTCCGGAAAGACTCGGTACAGCCTATCTTTATGTTAAAAATTTAATAAAACAAAATACTTTTTGGAGATATGAAGGATGCAATATTACTCTATAGGTACTCAAGATTAACAGGAGATTGAGTGAAAATGAGCATTTCACCCCCCCTTTAAGTAAAAATGTATTATTTTAAATGAAATTAAATGATTTATAATTATAAATGATAAATCATTATTTAGAAATAAGAATGAATTTACATAATAATTATAATACTACCCTATTTTTATTTATAATTATAAATGCAAATTATATATATATATACACACACACAAAAATGTAAATATTAATTATGATGTACATCTAAATCAGTTTATAATATTAATAATAAATATATATGTAAATTAAATGAAAATTATTTAATTAATTTTATATTTTAGGATTGTTATCATTACTTTCATCTTATTTTATTCTGGCACAGTTTTCTTATTGATATTTGGATTCATGTGTGGGCGATATAAAACTACTATGAACTACTTTGAAATTGAACAATTGCAGCGAGAGTAATCATAGTGATGGTAAAGACTGACTGTATTGTGTGTGAAAGGTCAGCGGCGGTGTAATGCACTCACAGTGTGATGAAGTTTCACAGCTCGGACTCTAATGGCTGAAAGAGACTCTGTTCTGTTCTCTTCAAAACTGACCATGAGAGAAGAAATCAATTCCCAGCGTCTCCAGAACGACTCGCCGGAACGCCGGGATCTGCTCCACACCAGCTCCTCATGACTGAAGCAACACTCACATTACACTCGCAGTGGGATCCGGAGAACACATGCATTTTAATAAAGAGAAAACAGCCCTGTTGAGTTATATATACGCAGAAGCGCACACTGGGGACTCTGCACTTACTGGGAATATAAGATTAAACCGGGTTGTGTTTCAGAGACATTTCTAGGTCACACTTTTCTGGATTCAAAACCTGTAGGTTATCATCAGCTTCACCAGCTCAAGGTTACAGCTGGTTTGAGGAAAACATGTCAAACAACCAGTTTACATCTCTGACCTCGTCCGCCAGCCTCAAACAGACACGCGTTCATCAATATATAGCAGGACAATATCAACTGAGGAATGTTCAACGGAGATTATTTGTGTTTCAACTTTCAACATAAATAAATAGGCAACTATATGATAACAAATCTGTATCATCAATTAACATACAGTATGTGACGTATACAGCAAATAAATAAATAAAGTGAACTATATGATAATTAATCTATATCATGGATCATACAGTATGTGAAGTATACAGCAAATTAATCAATAAATATAATCAACTATATAATAATACATCTATATCATGAATCGAGTTAGGCATACAGCAAATAAAAAAAATAAAACAACTAACTAACTTACTAACTGAATGAATGAATAAATAAATATTAAACTATACATTACAGTTTTTTCCAATTGCTAACACACTAACCTGACATTCACAGCACAATTATTGACACTGACACACCGAGAGCAAAACCTCTTCTCGAGTCTCCAAAAGTCTAAACACATTTTCTGCTTTACACACATTTTGCAATTAAAAATGGCACTTTTTAAGCATTATCAAAATCAAACTTTTGCACGTAATGGCACACACTTCATTCATATTAGCAGAGTTTTGTCTAACCAACCACACACTGTTGGGTGTAATGAAGAGCACTCTTCATCTTTAGTGTGCTTCGCCATAATACTAAAATAGTTCAAATAGTAGAAACTTCTTCAGATTGTTCACATGCACAGAAATATTTGCAGATACACACACACACACACATGCTGTTGAAACATTATTTTTTTTATTTTTCACCAAACAAGTGCAACACATGTACAGCTGATATATTTACATGGACTGAACACAAATATGCTCACAAAAAATAACAGTAAACTGAAAAATATTGAAGTGTTACAGTTTTTCTCGATTGCTTACACACTAAAATTAAAAAACTTTCCCACAATTAGCAAAACCTTACACTCAAGGAGCAAACCACCGGCCTAGATTTGCACAACTGTAAGCACATTGTCAGCTTCACACTTTTTGCAAAACACTAAACACACTTGCATGCATTTGACACAGAAATTTATCATGATGTCATTTCCTTGCAATTTCAAAGCAAAGGCTTTCAAATGAACACACCCATGAACCAACTGGTTAAACACAGCCACCAGATGTGCACACACACACTTACAGTACTTACAGTTTTTTACCATTGCTATGACATATTTTTCAGTACTTTTAATTTTTTTTCCAAAACTCTTAACACAGTTAGCACTACATCCGTCTGTGTAAGCTATACTATTAACACATTTCTTGTTGCTTAAACACAAAATGCATACAATTAACATAAATTTAAAATGCTTGAACTTACACACAAGCTCAAACAAGACCAAAACAATGGATTTTTACTGCCAAATTTACCAATGCTTTAACACTTAGATAACACCATGTTCTGAACCTAACCTTACAGGCTGAAGTCAAGGTGAACCGCTGCTTATATTGTGAACTGAAACACAAATATATCCCCTGTATTTTATTATATTGTTACTGAGAAACAGCTGATTGAATTATGCAAATATACACTCACCTAAAGGATTATTAGGAACACCATACTAATACTGTGTTTGACCCCCTTTCGCCTTCAGAACTGCATTAATTCTACGTGGCATTGATTCAACAAGGTGCTGAAAGCATTCTTTAGAAATGTTGGCCCATATTGATGGGATAGCATCTTGCAGTTGATGGAGATTTGTGGGATGCACATCCAGGGCACGAAGCTCCCGTTCCACCACATCCCAAAGATGCTCTATTGGGTTGAGATCTGGTGACTGTGGGGGCCATTTTAGTACAGTGAACTCATTGTCATGTTCAAGAAACCAATTTGAAATGATTCGAGCTTTGTGACATGGTGCATTATCCTGCTGGAAGTAGCCATCAGAGGATGGGTACATGGTGGTCATAAAGGGATGGACATGGTCAGAAACAATGCTCAGGTAGGCCGTGGCATTTAAACGATGCCCAATTGGCACTAAGGGGCCTAAAGTGTGCCAAGAAAACATCCCCCACACCATTACACCACCACCACCAGCCTGCACAGTGGTAACAAGGCATGATGGATCCATGTTCTCATTCTGTTGCCAAATTCTGACTCTACCATCTGAATGTCTCAACAGAAATCGAGACTCATCAGACCAGGCAACATTTTTCCAGTCTTCAACTGTCCAATTTTGGTGAGCTTGTGCAAATTGTAGCCTCTTTTTCCTATTTGTAGTGGAGATGAGTGGTACCCGGTGGGGTCTTCTGCTGTTGTATCCCATCCGCCTCAAGGTTGTGTGTGTTGTGGCTTCACAAATGCTTTGCTGCATACCTCGGTTGTAACGAGTGGTTATTTCAGTCAAAGTTGCTCTTCTATCAGCTTGAATCAGTCGGCCCATTCTCCTCTGACCTCTAGCATCAACAAGGCATCTTCGCCCACAGGACTGCCGCATACTGGATGTTTTTCCCTTTTCACACCATTCTTTGTAAACCCTAGAAATGGTTGTGCGTGAAAATCCCAGTAACTGAGCAGGTTGTGAAATACTCAGACCGGCCCGTCTGGCACCAACAACCATGCCACGCTCAAAATTGCTTAAATCACCTTTCTTTCCCATTCTGACACTCAGTTTGGAGTTCAGGAGATTGTCTTGACCAGGACCACACCCCTAAATGCATTGAAGCAACTGCCATGTGATTGGTTGATTAGATAATTGCATTAATGAGAAATTGAACAGGTGTTCCTAATAATCCTTTAGGTGAGTGTATGAATCACAGCTGATTCCCATCTAGGAAACACACTCAGGTGTTGAGGTTCTTTCAATCGCATGACCGTATACTGTAACCGTACAGTCTGTAAAGCACTCTGAGATGGGTCTTTTTTTATTGAATTTCTGCAGCAAAAGACCTAAACCCAACACAACAAAAATGTAGACAGGCTTCAAAAGAAACTGCAGTGCAAAACACAATCTATGATAAGTACAATATAAACTACTGTCCGTTGTATAAGGGCAGACTTGACACATGTAAAATAATGCAGTTTCTGTAATTCCATCTGATGTTAGTGTTTTTATGACATTGTGCTATGACTGACTAAATCTTCCTGTTGGACGAGAACATATGTTAGTGTTTTGAAAAATGGTTTGATTTTGAGACATGTTTGCAGTGTTTTGGTAGACATAGTGTATTGTATTACAGTTTTTCTCAATTGTGTACACACAAATACTGGTACTTGAGACACAATGACCACAACATGTGACTCATTCACCAACCCCCTGAACCAATTCTGCTGAACTACAAGCACAATTCCTGCTTTACACTCAACACTACACACAATTCTCTGCTTTTGGCACAATTTTCATGCAGAAAATCTCTTGTTTTCACAAGGAACACACTGCCATTCAAATGTGCACACTGACTCTTCACATCGGCAAACACCCGTCACACAGTTTTACAATGAGCAATCAGAGCTTTAGCATGAAAGGGCAACAGGTCAGCTCTTCAACAGGTCAGCTCTTCAACAGGTGAGCTCTTCAACAGGTGAGCTCTTCAACAGGTCAGCTCTTCAACAGGTGAGCTCTTCAACAGGTGAGCTCTTCAACAGGTCAGCTCTTCAACAGGTCAGCTCTTCAACAGGTGAGCTCTTCAACAGGTCAGCTCTTCAACAGGTGAGCTCTTCAACAGGTGAGCTCTTCAACAGGTCAGCTCTTCAACAGGTGAGCTCTTCAACAGGTGAGCTCTTCAACAGGTGAGCTCTTCAACAGGTCAGCTCTTCAACAGGTCAGCTCTTCAACAGGTGAGCTCTTCAACAGGTGAGCTCTTCAACAGGTCAGCTCTTCAACAGGTGAGCTCTTCAACAGGTGAGCTCTTCAACAGGTGAGCTCTTCAACAGGTGAGCTCTTCAACAGGTCAGCTCTTCAACAGGTCAGCTCTTCAACAGGTCAGCTCTTCAACAGGTGAGCTCTTCAACAGGTCAGCTCTTCAACAGGGGAGCTCTTCAACAGGTCAGCTCTTCAACAGGTGAGCTCTTCAACAGGTGAGCTCTTCAACAGGTGAGCTCTTCAACAGGTGAGCTCTTCAACAGGTGAGCTCTTCAAAAGGTCAGCTCTTCAGTGGAGCAATGGATGCCAACATTGGATTCATTTTTTTTTTTACTGTAACTGTATAGAGTCAATTCTTCTGTTGTTTTGTATGTAGACCACTGTGTGTGCAGCTTTGTGTTGGTTGGGATGTACACTGTGTACATTGTTTTTGTGGGGAAAATAAAATATATTTGTGTGCTCTGAGTATAAAAACAATATTCTCAAATATTTTACAACACACTTCTGTATGTACTGTCTGTAGTAAGTGTAACACTGAACAAAAAAAGGCCTAAATCATTATGAGGAATGGAGAAGAAGTGTTTTATATTGAGCACATCAGTGTTCAACTGGTCCTTATAAATGTCTATTCGTATGATGGTTTGTGTGTGTCATTTGAAAACAAAATGAGAAATAAGAAGAAGAGAGAAGAAATAACATTGTTTTGAATGTAAAGTTTCATTTTGCAGGAGAATTGAGGGGGTTTGCCCATTGTGTTCTGAGAATATGAGGCATGCTTTCAGAAAATGTGTGTAAACAATCGAGAAAAACTGTAATATTCCTGTTGGACGAGAACATATGTTAGTGTTAATGATTTGATTTTGAGACATGTTTGCAGTGTTTTGGTAGACATAGTGTATTGTATTATTGTATTTTGAAAATTAGTGTTGGAGTTTAGTTTACAATGTGTGATTTTGAACTGTTTTGCCTGTTGTGTGTTGTAGCTGTGTTGGTGCGTTAAGAGTTTAGGAAATTTGTTAAAAGTATTGAAAAAAGTGTCATAGCGATTGTAAAAAAAGTGTAATTGTAGACACACCAATCAGGTTTACAGTAAGCACTATAAAAAGGCAACAGGTAAGTTCACCTGTCTTCAACGATACTGTATGAAAACTGGAAAATGGTTTGTTATGAATGTTTTGTTGAAATGTTCAGTATTGACTGACTTGAGTACATGAAAAGAAATAAATATGTTCATTAGTCTGCACAATTGGTGTCATGTGGTGTTGGTGAATTTATTTGGACACTTTCTCTGTGTAAATGCTAAAAGTGTTTCAGGTTGAGCACAGGAGTGTTTAACTGATTCAAACAGAATCAGACCATATGATGGTTGTGTTTATGTTATGACAACAAAATAAGGTTTTTATAAGACACCATTTTGCAAATGATCTGAGGTGTTGTGTTACTTTGGTGTAGCGTTGTGCTAATTGTGTGTAGGGGTTTGAAAACCCGGGCCCTGTTTTTAAAATTGTGCTTAAGCAATTGGAAAAAACTGTAACAGTTAAGCATTGAGGTGTTTGGTCAGGTGACGCATGTATCGGCCAATCAGATCATGGAGTGTCATTTTGAATGGCAGTGTTTTGAAATGGCAGTCATGTGACTTTATGTCAGATTGTTGTGTGTTATGCAGAGAAGCGTGTTCACTCAGTGTGTGTTTGGTCATTACAGTGGAGTACTGTAAACCTGTTTAAAGTGCTGTAAACATACAGTATGTGGCTGGTAACCCAGCTGCCAGTGTTTTACTGTAAATGTGCAGTGAAAAGGTTTACAGTGGGTTGCAGTGCTTCATTTAGCAGGATATATGAGGGATTTTGCAGTTAGCAATTAAAAAAAAAAAAAAAAAAAAAAACTGTAATAAATCTATATCGTTAAAACAACATATGTTATGTAAAGACCAAATCAATCAATCAATCCTGAGGAATATTGACTGGAGTAGAAAGTGTGATAACCTCCCCATTGAAAGTAATCGGCGGAGAGACACGAAAGCAAGATTGAAACTTGATCTTGTCAACTTGACAAGATTTTTTTTTTTACTGTAAGCATTTGTGGTTGTGAATACAATATTACACAGTCCGAAAGACCTATAACTCGACCTTTGACCTTTTATAGGCCTATTCTAAAGCCATGATTGGCTGATGTTCAGTAAAGCAATGAGTGTTGAGGAGTGTGTGTGTGTGTGTGTGTGTGTGTGTGTGTGTGTGTGTGAGTGTGTGTGTGTGTGTGTGTGAGGAGTGTGTGTGAGTGTGTGTGTGTGTGTGAGGAGTGTGTGTGAGTGTGTGTGTGTGTGTGTGTGTGTGTGAGTGAGTGTGTGTGAGGAGTGTGTGTGTGTGTGTGAGTGTGTGTGTGTGTGTGTGTGTGTGTGTGTGTGTGAGGAGTGTGTGTGAGGCTCTGATGAATTACTGTGGTGTTTTGATAGGTTGTGTGTTTGACAAAGGAAATCAAGAGACTTCCTGTTAGATGTGTGTGTGTTACATAGAGAAGTGTGTGTTGTGATTTGCAAAAAAGTGTTTTATGAAATTGAAAACTGAGTCGAAGGCCGAGAATTAGTGTACGGTTCTGCAGATTTGGTGTGTGTTTCTGGTGTTTGAGTGTCAGGTTTCAGAAATTGTGTGACAAGTAAGGATTCTGTGTGTAAGCAGTTGAAAATGTTGTTGAAAAGTTGAAATGTTGTATAAGTAGGCTAGGTGCATATTTATGTTTTTAGTCAAATATTAAGACATTTTCATACAAAGTTAGGTTTTACATTATTTGTGATTTGTGGCCTTACTAGCAAGAACTGAAAGGTTTTTCTCTCTTTGCATGCATAATTATCAAAGTGGGAATGTTCAGTGCGCGCGCTTCCATGTAGAGCCACCAGGGGGGTTACGCGCTCTGCCTCCCTCTCTCTCTCTCTCTCTCTCTCTCTCTCCCTCTCTCTCCCTCCCTCTCTCTCTCTCTCTCTCGCGTCGCTCTGCAGTCAGTCTGACGCGCGCGTTGCGCTAGACCCATCAGAACCACCTGTGCGGCTCGCGGAACACTCGCGCGCGAAGCCCGTGACGCTCCTCTCATCCCGCGGGAATGTCTGAATGAAGAGGATAAATCCTGCGTTTACGTGAATGCATTTTCGTGGAGTATCGCAACATGGACTAATTGCATTATTCACCATGGGATTATTGCAGTTGTTTGTTGGATTATTTTGCGCGGCAGCAGGTAGGCATCAGTTATTACATCTGATCCGTTATGATGAGCACAGATGCCAGTTATTATCAATATCTGGTCATGCGTTCATCTCCACGGAGCGATCAGAGCCTGCAATCAGAGATACAGAGCTGCTAATATCACCACTGTGCTGGTTATGGTCATTATAATTATATGCACGTTTTATATGCAAAACTGTCAAAAATGATATTCCGAAGTCGTTTTTTATTAGAAAATACGGTAACACTTTACAATAAGGTTCATTAGTTACTGTATTAACTAACATGAACTAACAATCAGCAATACATTAGTTACAGTATTTATTAATCTTTGTTAATGTTAGTTAATAAAAATCCAGCTGTTCATTGTGTGTTCATGTTAGTTCACAGTGCATTAACTAATGTTAGTAAGTATTAGTAAATGCTGAAATGAACATTAACAGAGATTAATAAATGCTGTATAAGTGCTGTATTAGTTCATGCTTGTAGTTAACTAATGTTAACTAATTGTAAAGTTTCACAGAAATATATATCAGTCTTTTTAATTTCAACATTTCATGTTTTACTCAACGCGTCACTTGCTGTTTCTTTATTAATTGCGAAATTTACTAGAAATTTCTGTAATTTACTAGTGAAAATTGTTCCTACACTATTTATTTATGTGTTTATGTTTCAGTGTAGGCTCCACATCTGGAAATATCAAGGAATTTTGATTTCCAGACCCTGAAAAATCAATGAAAGTCATGAAAAAAGTCATTGCTCTTTAACTCATATACAGTGATTAAAACAATCCTTGTTGGAGTAAATGCAAACGCCTGGAAAAGTGCTGTAAATGCACGGGTGTGAAGGTCTAATGCTGTGTGTTGTGATTGTGTTGAAGTGTCTGCGTTCGGAGTGGATCCGGCGGTCCGGATCAGCCTGTTTCAGGAGTTCAGTCCCGGAGAAGGCTTCTCCGGCGTGACACAGGTGCAGGGTTTCCATGATGACACCAGAGCATTCCTGTTCCAAGGTAAGACCGGAGGATCGCAAACAAACAGGAATCTGTCTTATTGACAACAGCGCAATATGAGGTTTTCCCAAATTTGGGATTTCCCCCCCAATTTTCCCCAAAATCCCAAATTTTTCCCAAACATGTTCCTTCTGGAATCTGTGCGTCTGGCTATATCCCAGCTAACCGGGAATGTTATCAGAACGCGTTGGCAAGGTTATGAATAAACGTTCTGCCAGTAACGTTAATAGAACGTTTATTCAAAGTTCTGTCTTCTGTTCTCACAACATTAACACAAAAACATCATTTATACAACATCGCTTTTCTGAAACATTTTAGTCGCATGTTTTTTAACTCTTACTACTCTTGTCAGATGGTTTAGAGAACATTCAAAAGTAACATTTTCAGAATATATGCATGAAACAGAGAAAACATTCCCTTAATGTTTTCTCTAATGTTCACATAATCAAGAAAAATAAAGTTTTTAAAACAGATATCACAAAAACGTTTTCATAACTCAATGGGAATGCTAGCGTATGCTGACAGCTTATGTTAGCTTAGAATGTTATTACAACATATTTTTGCTACTTTAGCTGGGATTCTCCATACATTTAGTGTCGGGAATGATAAAGTCGTGTTCGGCTGGCGCTGATATCGCACTGTTCTGCATGCGTATCAACTGCAAATGCAAAAATGCATACATTTCCATTATAATATTAGATATATTAGTAACACTTTACAATAAGGTTAATTAGTTAACAACATTAGTTAACATGAACTAAGAATGAACAATACTTCTTCAGCATTTATTGATCTTAGTATGTATTAATTTCAACATTTACTAATATGATATTAAAATCAAAGGTTGTATTTGTTAGCATTAGTTAATGCACTGTGAACTAACATGAACAAACAATAAACAGCTGCATTTTTATTAACTAACATTAACAAAGATTAATAAATACTATATTGCTCATTGTTAGTTCATGCTAGTTAATACATTAACGTTATTATAAAGTGTTACTGATATAGTATTGGTAAGACATTAACAGCTGCAATGCTATAGTTTTGTTATAGTGTTAAAGTGAGTGTTTTTGATTGTTAGCTCCTGCTGACTGAAACTCGCAGTGAAGAGTTAGCGATATATTTCAGCGTCGCTGTGATTCGCTGTGAACACCTGCGTGCCCGCGTCCCCCGCGGCTGTGTGTCCCGGTGGGGGAGCGGACCCTCTCGGGCCCCTGAGAGCCTCTCCGGGAAACAAAGGGCCGAGGCTCTTTATGGGAACAGACGCTGGAGAATAATGGGGCGCATAATGAGATTATCCTCAGACGATACACAGATGTGTGTGTGCAGTTCGTCTCCGCCGCTGTTGACAAATAATGGCCTGTTTTGGGATCCAACATATGATGCAACAAGTCGTAAGGTTGGACTGCTGCAAGTTTTGTGCTGGCACTGCAGATGTGTGTGTGTGTGTGTGTGTGTGTGTGTGTGTGTGTGTGTGTGTGTTGTTGAGCAACATTCAGCTCTTTTACATGGTTACATGTGCTATTGTGCAATAAGAGTTTCTATCTGCGCATAATTAGCTTGCAGCTTGACAACATGTTTAAATACATCGAAACTTTTTATGCATGAATTGTGAAGTGTGAAATCGGACCAAATGCGACTCCATTTGGTGCCTCAGAAATGACACATTAAAATTTTCTTTAAAGTCCAGAGAAAATTGACACTATTTAATGTCTGAATGATTCATTAGTGCATATTATTGTTATCATTGTTATGCACTCAGATATGTGTCACATTAGTAAAATGCATTGCAAAAGAGTGTGAAATGTTACGGTTCTTCTCTATATCAGTGTCAGTGTTTCTGAACTCATTGTATCTTGAGTTTCTTCCGGGAACGAACACGTCACAATATTCCTCATTATAATAATTTATACGCAGAATAAAGGGGCGGGGCCTGGTTGAGTTAGTTAGTAGTGTGTTAAACTGGCGGTTATGGTAATTAGGGGCGGGATATTTCCCAAACACACGCGAAGACCAATCACAACACACTGCTCCAGCTGACCAATCAGAGCACAGCGTGCTTTTCAGAAGGAGGGGCTTCATAGAGACAGGAAGTAAACAGAGCGTTACTGACAGACTGGGAAAAGAGGAGCCGCAACAATGGAGAATATGAGGAAAATAATCAACATTCAAGCAGGAAAACCTGTTCTAGTAGAGCCTGAAACAACATCAAGACTGTAAAAGGGCATAAAATGGCCATATTTTACATTCAGTTCAATCAAATTCAGATTTCTTCATGTGTCTCGGCTCACCTGAGCTCATTAGACCTGCGATCATTGTGCCTGTGGGGCAGATGTGAACACAAGACAGATGAAGTGATTTAATCAGACGACTCTCTCATTATTTCTCTGCAGACGTATTCTCTCTTTGTCTCATTGTCATTTACTCTTCCTTGCTCTTCTCTAATGCATGCATTTATAAAAAACTCTCTAGTTGTTATATTTCATCTCAGGTATTTGTGTGCACACCTACGCAGCGAATGCAAAACACACACACACACACACACACACACACACACACACACACACACACACACACACACACACACACACACACACACACACACACACAGTTCACAGTGGCATCATTACAGGCATTAAACGCTGTGTTTCTTGTTGGAGAGCTGGTGAGATCTGCTCTAAGTGACAGTGGGAAGGCTTGGGAACAGCAGGATAAACCGGAGAGCCTCGGGCTGAACCGTTCCCTTATAATTGGGCCAGCAGGGCATTGATGCAGGCGGAGGGAGTCTGAGCCGGGATTCGGACCACAAACGGTTCTATAGATGGGTCTGGCCGGGGTGTTTCTGGTTCTGTAGGTTTGGATGCTCATGGCTAAACCTTATTAATAGGGTTTTTTTAGAGAGAGACTTGAATTGGCCAATCGTAGGATTGGAAACTGCGAATGAATCGTGGAATCCAGTCGGAATATCACGGAATTGGGCAGTTTTGAATTAAATAATCACAAGTAGGCTGTACAATTAAAGGTACACGTTTACTTTTTTTTTGGATCAAATATAGCAAAGTGTTATTAATGAGAGAATGCAAACTAAAAAATCAATTTATATTCGCATGCACACCTTTTGTTTCAATCGGACTGAATTCATTTCGATTGATGAATCTGAACGTAGTGTTTACATGAACGCTAAACAATTAATCGGGTTGATGTGTGCGTTTATGTCACGAGCTTCAAATCAGAATAGTTTTTTTGATATGCGCACACTGAACTAATATACAGAGTTTCCCACTGTTTTAATAGCCATTCTCAATCCGTGTACCATTCGTTCACTCGTTTTTTGATTTAATATTGAAAGTAGAAAAATGAGAAATCAGTTCCTTTTTCATTTTTTTTCATTATTTCCCCTCAAAGACCCCCGAAAAACAAGATTTCAGCTTGATTTTTTTTCCGTTTTTCGCAACGGCAACCTCCCTGTCTCTCTCTTGAAACCAACACGGAAGTGAATTAAACGGCAATTCATCGACTGGCCACTTGAGGCTGGCTGCAGAAGTGAGTCAAATCTGCATCTCCCCCATGTTAAAATGCCCAACTTTACAGCAGAAAAAAACATGTTTACAGCCTGGAGCAAAAAGTGGCTTTGGTCTGTATAGCTTATTTTTCCCTTCATGACAACTGTGAGGGGGGGGGAATTTTTTTATAACTCATCCGTTTACATTATATTAAGCCTTAAAGTTCTGCATAATTAAGGGCGTGTCCACTTTTGAGTGACAGGTGGATTCCCTCTGCTGTGGTCATTAGTCATCATTAGCCGTTTGTCTGCTGTCTGTTAGCCGTCACGTTACCTCAGCTCGTTGTCTGACTGTAAAAATAAATCAATTCGGAATGATACACAGATTATTCTCATACATTGATTCTTTATTTGTTTTAAAAAGCAGACTTAATATCCGTCTCTGCCTCTCTGGTCATAATTTGGAGATGAGCATATGAACCATTGTGCCACTGCTTATATTGATCACGCAGTAAACATGCCCAAAACCAGTCGTGTGTGGATGAGAGTCTGAAACCAGGACTGGTGGGCCGTGGTCCTGCTCCACTTCACACACACTCGTTTATATGACACGTCCTTGCAGAGTCCTTTCAGTTTCGGTTTTCAATCCAATCAAGTGTTTACATGTTCTCTTCCCAGTTTTCCCAGCGCTTCTGTCAGAGCGAGAGAGAGAGAGAGAGAGAGAGAGAGAGAGAGAGAGAGAGAGAGAGAGAGAGAGAACTGAAGGTGCCCTTGACCAGCGCTGGGATTTCACTCCTGTCTCAGTGTGTGTGTGTGTGTGTGTGTGACAGCGATGACATCCAGAAGCATGTTCAGCCCTCATGAGTTATGCATGCAAAAACCACTCAAAGAGTTCAGAATGAAAGGGCCGTACGCTTCAGTCTGAACTCCTGACCTGGGCACTGATAACCAGAGAAGACTGATCCGAGACAGATCCCGGAATAATTCAATAAAGAGATGAAGATTACTCACTCTCATGTTGATCCAACATCCGCATCATAGACTGCAAATCTGGATTACTGACCATCATGCAGACGCTGAGATGTGTGTGAGCTTTGTCTCCTTAAACATAACACAAACACTGAATAACTAACAGCTTTTATTAACAAAAACTGAATATCAATTAATCAGGATATTCAACATGAAAAACTATATGCCTAGGTCAAGGTTATTAATGTGAACTAAAACTAAAACCATAAAAAAATACTTTAAATAAAAAAAACTTTAACTGTAATAAAATAAAATGTAAAAATGTTCTTTGGTTTAAGATGAAGTGCTAAAATAGTAAGTAGGCTAAAATTAAAAACTAATAAAAAATATACAAACATATTAAAATTAATACAGAATATATATATTAAAATTATAATATATAAAAATCTATAAAATAATACAAAAATGAAAACTAATTAATATTAATGAAAACAAAAATAACGCTGGGCGTGAGGGAGAAAATAAATGAAGATATATAAAAAATGTTTTTAAATGCCAGTCATGTAGTAAGACAGTGATATTAAAAGACCAAATTCAATATGCAGCTTATTGATGATGCATATATCAAAGACTTTAGATATAGAAAGACGGTTCACTCATATTACTGTGAATGGAAGAAAGTGCAGCTCGCAATATGGCAGAATAAGCCCCGCCTTCTGAATAAAACAGCCAATCACTGCTTGGTAAAGACATTGCATCACTGTCAGGGCCGTACCGAGAGGATCCACCCTCCACCAATATCATATACTGTACAATAGATGAGCATGAGGCCCACATATAACAGAAGATGATGTTGTTGTAAAACCTTTATTTAAAAGTTAAATTTATATAAAAATTACAACTAATAAAAAGAAATTGTTAAGGCGAGACACTACAGGTGAATAGGGTAAAATTTTTAACTAGCAGATATCACCATGAAACTTTCCCAGTTGATTACCTACATTAAGATGAGAGAAAAAAAATGTATTACAAGTTTTCTATAATTTAATTTTTAAATATGCAATTTAGGCATTATCTAATTAAATATGTGCTAATTTGCATATATAAATATAAGAAAGCCAGGTTCAAAATTCTTTATTCATTGTGTTCACATATTAGATGGGAAAAAATTACAGAGGGATTTATGGATATCTACTTTTGTTATCCTGTAAATCAGAAAATACTGTCAATAGCCTTAAATTTTTTTATTTCGCCATGTTTTTTAGAATAAAATGTTATATAAATCAGGCTAGGAATAATATATTTACAAATCCCTCTGTAAATGTCTTCATAATATAACTAGGTACAAGACTGGAGAGTTTGGTGTATATCGGTGCTACTGAAGTGGAGATTTCGGAGAGAAAAGTAATTTTGAGAAAACGGGCTTTAAAGATTTATCATCAGCCAATGAGATTGCGCATTCAGCCCTTTTACTTTCACGATTGGTTGCTGATAAAAAGGAAATGACCATATTTGGATCCGACAGCATTGTACAGGAGAGAGAGAGCTTTCTAACGGTGTGTGTGATGACAGGAGCAGACAGCGATCGCGGAGCAGCGTGATGATTTACAACGCCAACTTTTGTTGAATTTATGAGAAATCTACAGACGCAAACAGACAAAGTGTAGTAAAATAAACACCTAAATGTGTATTTCGGACTTTTTTTCACCACAAGTCTGAAAGAAGACATGTTATTGAAGACAAATATCCAAAAATCTCAAAATTGACCAGTGAAAAACCCCCCAATGTTTTTGCCTGCCGTGTCTCGCCTTAAATAATAATAAAACCAATTTTTAAAAAGTAACAGCAAAATAATGCCCCCCCCCCATCAGTCTGTTATAATTCATAAATCAAAAAGTAAACATTTATAAATGAACAAGAATGTAGTCAGATTTAAAAAAAAAAAGTCATTTATTGTCTTATATTTTAATAAAGATAATATTATTAAATAAAGCTAAAATGGATTCATCTAAGTGCAGTGTGTATTCGTGTTTTATTGATGTAATAAATACATCATCAGCCGGCAGGTCCGGTGCATAATGCAATGCGTCGTGACTCGTGTACATTTTTTAACTCTATTTACAATAGTGTAAAAGACAGGGATTTTGAGCACGTAATCATTCGGTGGATTGTGGTGCGTGCCGGTAATGAAGAGTGACAGGACCGGCAGGCTGGAGACGGTAGTTTCTTATTCCCAGCGAAATAACAAAACAACCTGTCTTTAAGAACGTCTTGATCGACTGGGGTACAACAGCTCTCCTGGCCTCCCTCTCATTCTGTTCATAGAGTTTCTGGTTCCCTGATTTATGTTTTCTTTCCTGCTCTTCCACCAAGTTCATCATTAACTTCAGACACTGCCGTCTCAACTCTGATTGGTTCTGTTCACGAGCTGGGGCGGGACTTACAATTGTATTGGGTCCATCTGATGTTTGTCACTGACTGAATAATTAATAAATACTTTAGATTGGACTAAACCATTTATAGGGAGGTAAGAGAATATTTGGAAGAAAATATTTAACCAAATTGCATGTTTTTGTGGTTTTCATTTAAATCTCAGGCATACAACTTATATAATTATTAGAATTATTTATACAACGGGCCTTTAGTATAACTGCTGGATTTTGTGGGGCCCCTATAATTGTCACCTTCTTTCACCCCACTAGCGACGGCCCTGATCACTGTAGCTGGTGTTTGACGCTCTGTTAACGTCCAGCTGTTTTCAGTGATGAGTGATTTATGTGCATCACAGGTGCCCAAAACATGCATTTTGTTCACATATCGGAGTTTTTCTTCTCTTGAGATGTAAAATTGACCGGCCTGTAACGCAGATCCAGCAGGTCTCAGTCACATGATTAAAAACTATGGATTGCTTCACTGTAAAAACCCTTTTGGAAGCTTTATTTACAGTGCTGAGTCTCCTCCAGATGTTGCAGGAATCTGCTGTAACTTCCTCTAACTGCAGCTGGATGGTGTTCGGCCTGAAGGAGAGACGCAGGAGAAGACAGTGTTCACTAATGCCTGCGAGCGTCCCATGCATTGCATTATGAATCGCGTTCTGACACGCTTCAAAAACGCAACGGCGCATGAAATCGAGCATGAAGCGTGTGCATTCACGTACATGCATAGTGTACAGGCCTGAAATATCTTACGATTCTCTCCAGTTTGATTCTTTCATCTATTTTTAGGCGGATGATTTCCTCTGTTTATGACTCTCCGCCAGGTGTGTGTTTCCACACGGAGTGAATCTGGGACCTGTTTACCCCCCAGTAAAAACCTGCATCTTCCTTAATCTGAGCCCAATTCTTTGTTCTAAAGCATCGGATCTGTCCCGAGGACGAGATTATAACACAAACGCCCCCCCCAGAGAAACGCTTCCCATGCAGCATGATGAGAAAAGAGCTTTTTTGACTTTCTCAGGATTCTCCTAAAGGTTTTTTTCCTTCCCATTTTTGTTTTGAACTCTATCCATGCCATTGACTGAATTCTCCAGCAATCCATGTTTCTACTGTTATATGGTGCGGATCTTCTGGAAGAGAATACAGAATCTCTGGATCAAGACATAAAAAAGAAGAAGCAGAAACAAGCGATAGAAGCATTGCTGACGCACATGTCAAATATAACGCGGTCATCAAACATTAAACGGCATATAAATCAAAAAAAGAGAAAACGACTGTGAAGATTTGTGGTGTTGATGGACTCGGACTACTCTGATCATCTGATCCAGACAAAGCCTTTGAAAAAAACGTCATTTTCTCAGCTTTTTGTTCAAAATGTTGCTTTTTTTTATGAAACTTATCCCGATTATCCACAATCCTGTGCATTTGGAATCATTAAATATCCACATTATGGAAAAATAGCTGCAAATATTTCATTTAAATCACAGCCATTTCCTATCACTAGTCTGATTGGACAACATGTGGACACCCCCCCGAGTGCAGGATGATGTCATCAATATTTTCCTTTCGAAATTTTAAATGTGCAAATCTCATTTTAGTAAGCCACAAATCTTCGATATCATAGGATATTACAAGTAGTATAAATTAAAACTACAATAGGTATTAAATAAAGCTGAAATCGGATCAAATATAAATTATGGATGCACCGATGTGACAATTTTGGCCGATAATGATAAATCTTTATATCTGAAAGCCGATAACCGATATATTGGCCGATAAATCTAAATCAAATTTTTATATAATTGTTGAGACCCTGATTACAAAAACAAGTCTCATCATTGAAAGCCACTTCCCAAACACACAATTATACAACATATAGTATATTATATATAATTATTAGATATTTTAGATCATATATATATATATAATTTTATATTGACGTGACAGGTTTTTTAGGATACAAATGCAGTCTGTAAGTCATATGAGTCTTTTTGGAGCTCTTCATGTTTCCCCTTCTGCTCGCGACTGAAATAATAGAAACAGGAGAGTTAGTGAATAATTGGTGAATTATTCTGTGATCATCGGCTGTCTCTGTTTTCCCGGACACATCCCTGCTGTAAGCGGCTCTCCAGATGTTGGTCTGCTCCTGTATCTGGGATGCTCAGGTGTTCCTCCTCCTGCAGGGAAGCCATTGATCGAGGATGACCTACTGAGGGAACCATCGACCAGCGTCTGGTGTGTCCGAGAGGACGGAGCTGTTTCTATGGAGACGTTGGTTGGGAGATGGACTGAGGAGATCCCGAGGATCAAAGTCCTTCCCCCGCGGAGCCCCTGGAGAGCTTCACTGGCATGAGAGAAGCCGGCCTTTCATCAGCCTTGAGAGGCTTTCTGGAGTCGGAAACACAGCCCTGCTGGGAATGAAAGGGCAAACGCGGGACTAAAACACGCCACTTTTCAGTCACTCGGGTTCAAATAATCATCCTGCAGTTGTTCATGTTTTGATGGCCTGTTTTAAGATGGACTTCAGAGCTTCATGCAGAAAATGTATCTCTGAAATATATTTTTTTTCTGGTGAAATTACAAAAATATATATTTTTTTTCTGGCTACACAGTTTGCAAGGAATGTTCTCCAAACGTTCTGTCATCCCAGACAGCCACATAGTGTCGGCCCAGATCCGGGCCACATCTGGCACGTGATTCAATGCGTTCCAGATGTGGGCTATGTTGCTGTCTGGCAAGGTTTACGGTTACATCTTCCGGTAACGTTAATAGAACGTTCGTTCAAAGTTATCTGGTCTTTAATAATGTTATCGAAACATTAGCACAAAAAAATATTTATACATCGTTCACGGAACTATGGTAATTTTTAAATGTAACAGCTTGTTTTGGAATGTTCAGAGAACATTTAAAAGTAACATTCCAATAACGTTTGAAGAATGGAATGTTGCCTTAACGTTTGAATTACCAAGAAAAAAACATTTTTGAAACATTTAAAAAACAGATGTTGAGAACATTCAGAAATCACATATTTATAACTGAATGGGAACAATAGCAAAATGTTCTTAGAATATATTTTTGTTAGCTGGGTAAAAAAAAAAAAAAAAAATACACTTATATGGATAAATGCATAAATATAAATAAAGTTAAACTAAATAAACATGTAACTTATATATAATAGTATATGACTAAATTATGACTAATAATTATAATACTAAATTAACACTGCTTTAAATATTCAGTGCTTTAATTGTTTTCACATCATTAATGTGGTAAAACAGGTTCATAGAAATCATACAATCAGCGAGATCATACAAATGCAATTTGTTTAGAAAAAATATACAGATAAAACAGTTATAGGTTTATGTATGTAAAAATACAATTTATCTTATTTTCTCTTTCTATTTGGATCTTGATGGACACTGATGGAAAGATCTGATAATTCACACAAACTGAATGAAAAATCTGCCGATAACAGTTTCACATTATGGATAGTTCAGCTTCTTCCGTTGACCAGCATGACTTGACTTCTAAAATCATAACAAGCTGTTCAAGGAATATTGATCTGAAAATGAAAAAGCGTCTTCTTTTGTGTTCCACTGAAGAAAGTCATTCAGGTTTGGAAGGACATGGGAGTGAGTCAGTGATTTTCATCGTTGGATGAAAGAAAACACTGATTATTCTGTTTATCTTTAGCATATGTTTCCTGATGCTTTCACTCAAATGGACACTCAGCATTTCCTGTAAATGTTCTTCATGTCCTTCATTCTGACTCACTCTGATGAAATGAACGAAAGAAAGATTTCTGAAGACATCTCAACTGCGTCTCAAACTGAGTTTAGAAGTCTGCAGTCAAAAGTCAGACATCTTAATATGAACTCTAAAATTTTTTACTGCAAAAATGTTCTTCTTCAGCGTTTCTGTCTTGTTTTCCAGCACAAATATCTAAACATTCTTAAATCAAGATGCATTTACTGGAGAAGGAAACTGAATGAAGATATTAAGTCTTGTTCACAACAACATAAAAGAAGAAATTAAGTGAGTGCTTGCTTGAAAATATCTGCCAATTTGGTCTGAAAAATAATATGGTTTTCCCTTTAAAATTAACTTTATTTTTCAGACTCCATTTTGTTCTTGTTTTAAGCAAAAACTCATTTCATTTTCAAACATTTTTTAGAAAACAAGTAATATCTTAACTGAAACCATCCAATCATCTAATTAAACATAACTGTGATCTCATACTTGATTATTTACATTTTCCTTTCCCATATGGCAAAAAATATTATATATATATAATATTTTTTTCCATATGGGAAAGGAAAATGTAAATAAATGTAACTTATATATAATAGTATATGACTAATACTAAAATAACTGCTTTAAATATTCAGTGCTTTAATTGTTTTCACATCATTAATGTCATACAATGATCATACAATCATATAATCAGCGAGATCATACAAATGCAATTTGTTTTGAAAAAATATACAGATAAAACAATTTTAGGTTTCTGTATGCATTGTAGTTACATGTGTATATATATATACAGTATATAAATGAAAATTTATTTAAACATTCATATGCCAACATGTGTTATAAATTGTACTTCAAGGAGCAATTTCCAATCTTAAAATGCATTTTAGGTAAATGCAAAAAAAAAAAAAAAAAAAATTATATAATGTTCTTCAAAGATAAATTAGGAATTTAAATAACTAAAACTTATTGAAAATATATGAATGTAAATATATATATACTGTATATATAAGGTGGTGGCCAAAACTATTAGAACACTTGGCATATTTAAGAGGTTTCAGTTGTTATTGTCCATGAGGATAATGACCCTAAACATTCCTCTAACTATTGCTGGAACTTCCTGTGACGGACGAAGTCTGTTGGATCACCGAAAATGATGGACCGGCCCGTCAAAGGCGGACCTCAACCCCATCGAGCACATTTGGGGCGAGTGGGAGAATAAACTGGACAGATCTACTGTAAAATATCATCTGATATCTGATGTGTGTTGTGCTCGGAGCAACAATCTGCATGTTTCGTGAACGTTATGAAATAAAATCATGTTTTGGAGGCAAAAAAAGTCAATATCTTTAGATCTGTCAGGTGTTCTAATGATTGTGGCCACCACTGTATATATGGCTTTCAAACACTGAGTTCACTGCAGATATTGACTGAAAGCTCCTCATGGATGGACAGACTGGTAGAAGGGCAGTTCTGAAGTGAAACGAGACGGTCACTAATTAAACGGCAGACTGGATCTGGATCTGGATCTGGTTATTGGCTGGTGTGGCTGTTAATTGGTCGTCTTCAGTCGCTGGAGCTCATCGATCTGAGGATGTCTTCATTACAGGCTGCTGTAACTGTGTCACTGCCTCTGTGTGTGTGTGTGTGTGTGTGTGTGTGTGTCCCGCGAGCCTCTGATGTGAGAGAGAGAGATGATCATTTATTGATGCCTCCATTAAGAAGTGGCAGACGCACGTGTTTGAGAGGAAGAGGAGGGAGAGGAGAGGAAGAGCTGTGCTGGAATTCAGTTATTGTGTTGTTGTCTGTCTGTACGGCGGGAGATTATTAATAAGTTGTCAACATCCACATAATCGACTTCGATTTGTTGTAAACGTTCACATCACGCCTGATATATTAATATTAAAGCACTCTATCCTATGACATGACAGCGCTTCATGAGATCTCTCTCTGTCTCAGCAATTACCAATAGGATGGGAAGCTTTTTAGCATTAATGCAACTAAATAATGTTTTATCCCCGTTTTTCCCATTCTTGTGCATGATGGGAAATCTAGTTCATGCAAAATTCATGAAATATTGAAACCAGAACAGAAGAATGTTTCATTAATGTAATGTATTCATATTAGTGCTGTCAAATCGATTTATATATTTTTATATTATTTATTCATATATTATTATCGATTAATATATGTTTATATATTATTATATTTTTATATAATATATATATGTGTGTGTGTGTCTGTGTCTGTGTAAATATACATATACACACATATAGCCATATATACAGTATATACACACAGAGACATATATATAATATACATAAATATAATAAATACAGACACATATATAATGTAAACAAACTTTTATGTTAGATGTGATTAATCGCGATTAATCGATTTGACCATTTATATATATATATATATATTTTTTTTTTGTATATATATATATATATATAAAATAAAAGCATTTATATATATATATATATATATATATATATATATATATAAATATAAAAAATATACAAATATAAGAATATTTAAATATTATTCACTTTATCATTTTTTAAAATTATTAATTTATTTTATATTTAAGTTAATGTATTAAATATAATTAAATCGTTATTCTAAATACTCATTTGCATTTATAAATTCAGAGAAATGATCATATTTGTGCATGTCTAAGATGTTTTATTCCAGTTGTTTTCTCAGAATCCCTGCTTGAGCTGCTGTGCTGGTTTGAGCTGGTTTTAACTGGTTTAAGCTGGTCATAACCCCTCTAAAACCAGACCTGCACACATCGACGTGTCTCACTGCTCATGTTCCCTCTGGCTACCTTCACACATGTTGAGTGATAGTGATTTGTTTGCTCATCATTGATGGTGAACATGCTGCGGTTTCTCTTACCGTGAACGCTGTCCTGTGATCGTCTGCATGTCCATGTCAAGCATTAAAGGTGCACTGTGTAATATTGAGGAGGATCTGTTGACAGAAATACAATATCATACACATAACTATGTTTTCAGTGGTGTATAAACCCTTACATAATGAACCGTTATGTTTTTATGAGTTTAGAATGAGGCGTTTCTCTCTACACACACCGCGGGTCTCCTTACATCGACATGTTTCTACGGTGGCCCTGAACGGACAAACGCGCTTCGTCACTATGTTGTTCTTCGTGCAAAGAAGCTTCAGCTAAAGTCAGCGGATAAAACACTGACACAATGATGAACAAGTCACAATAATATTCGCAATAACATCGTTTTACTGAATAATTAAGTAAACCTAATTTCATAATTTATCTTTGTGAAGAAACCTCATTGTTTAACCGGCTACTCTCTGCTGTCTCAGACGACGACATCACTTCCTGTCGGCCATCGTAACTTCTGTTGGGTGCAATTCGCAACCTCACCACTAGATGCAGCTAAAAATTACACACTGCACCTTTAACGTGTTCCCTGTGTGTCTCCGCAGGCCCGTCCCGGAGCGTGAGAGTCCCGGACGCCGCCGCTGGCCACATGCTGCAGAAACTCAGAGGAAAGAGTGAGTTCACCATCGCTCTGACACTCAGACAGGAGAAGCTCAACTCTGGAGTCATTCTGTCCATCCATCACGGAGAGAAGAGGTACACGCACAACATCACAACATCACTGCTTCATCTGACACAACCACATCTGCACATTTCTGTTGTGCTCATGCAAAACTTACTGCCATGTTGCTAAGTTGTTGTGGGTGGTTGCCAGGGCGTTGCTATGTGATCGTTGGCATGTTGCTAGGATGTTCTAAGGGGTTTCTAGAGTGTGCTGGATGGTTGCTAGGGCATTGCTAGGGCGTGTTTTATGGTTGCTAAAGCATTGCTAAGGGGTTACTACTAGGACATTTCTAGGTGGTTGCTATCATGTTTTGGATGGTTTATAAGGCATTGTGTGAGAGTGTTTTATAGATGGTTGATAGACCATTGATAGATGGTTGCTAGGGTGTTCTGGATGGTTGACAGAGTGGTGCTGGATGGTTGCTGGGGCATTGCTAGGTTGTTGCTAGGGTGTTCTGGATGGTTTCTAGGGCATTACTAGGGTGTTCTGTATGGTTGACAGGATGTTGCTGAATGCTTTCTAGTGTGTTGCTAGGGTATTTTGGATGGTTGCTAGAGCATTGCTAAGTGGTTACTACTAGGACATTGCTAGGTGGTTGCTAGGGTGTTTTGGATGTTAATAAGGTATTGCTAGGTGTTGCTACGGTGTTTTGGATGTTAATAAGGTATTGCTTGGTGGTTACTAGGGTGTTCTGGATGGTTGCTAGGGCATTGCCAGGGTGTTCTGGATGGTTGCTAGGGCATTGCTATGGTGTTCTGGATGGTTGACAGGGTGGTACTGGATGATTTCTAGGGCATTGCTAGGTGGTTGCTAGGGTGTTCTGGATGGTTGCTAGGTGGTTGCTAGGGTGTTCTGGATGGTTGCCAGGGCATTGCTAGGGTGTTCTGGATGGTTGCCAGGGCATTGCTAGGGTGTTGGTTTCTAGGGTGTTCTGGATGGTTGACATGGTGGTGCTGGATGGTTGCTAGGGCATTGCTAGATGGTTGCTTGTGTGTTCTGGATGGTTTTTAGGGCATTGTCTGCAGCACAAACAGGACAAGTTACATGCAGATCTTTATTGTTTGCTCATATCTCTAACTATAATTATAAGCAATGGTACTAGTGATGCTTGACTTGGCAAACATTACTAATTATATCTGCAATACACTGAAGATTAGGAAAACATACACACGTACATGCTCACACACACAGACACACACGACAAGGAAAAGTGAATCTACATACAAAGTCTAATTAAACGGTTCAGTCTAGTGTGTTCAGGTCACAGATGCATCATAGCAGGGATTCATGATCCAGAGATTACATTGATATCAAGTGACGACTCAACACATTAACAAAATCATATCAGGTGTCATGTGTTGTTCTGCTCTGGCTATTTTCTGTGTTAGATTAATCACTTCTGCATGTATTTATATAATATCAACAAACTTCTACCCAGTCTGTGACCCATTTTTGGAGCATGATGCACTATTGAAAATCAGGATGAAACATTTGTTTAGTGAATGTGAAGCTTAATGCTTCGGGTTTTTTTAATATGTCATAGTGTTTGAACAAAACAAAGTAAGGGAATTAAGAAGAGGAAGTTTTCCCCCGGGACGCTCTTCCAGAGTCATTTTTAGTGTTTGACCGTCGAGCCGCGGTGGATTCTGCCTCCCTGAGCGTGTTGTTCCGGTTTATCTGATCATTAACTGTTTCCCTGCGCCGTGTCCATATCTGCAGATCCCTGAAGACTAATTAGAAGTTATTCCTCTTCGAGTCGAGTCTAAGAGCAGCACTCAGCAGAAATAAAACACTCTCTCTCTCCAGGAAGACTGTTTAAACACAGACCACTCTCTCATCGTGCAAATAAGTTTGCAAAGATTTTATATGAAGTTGCTTTCTGTTAGAAAAACTGCTACACAGGGAATTTAAGCTGTGTTGGTTTCCCATCGTGAGTGCATTACTGTCAGTGATGGGGAGTAACTAGCTAAAAATAACTGCAGGAGAAGAGCACACAAAAATAATATCCGTGAAATAGAGAAATCACATCTGTCTCTGTGACAGCACTAGACTCTGTAAACTGGGAAAAAGAGGCAGTTAGATGATGGTCTGTGCTTTTTTTATTTGTAAAACGAGCCAGAAACACTCTCAGCCTGTCAATCATTTTTATGTGTTGAGGTTTGCTGGCATGTTTTTGGAAGGCGGGGTTTCTTGAATCTATCTTCTATCTATAAATTACAGGAACATCTTTCTGTCTGTCTGTGTGTTACTGTTATTTGCACATCTCTCGAACCGTTAGTCCGATGTATTTCAAACTCGACAGGTGTCTTGCTAGTGCCACGAGTAAGTGCAGTGCCAAGTTTGGCGTTGTTTGGATTAGAAATGCAAAATATATCGTTAAATATATATCGTTAAAAGAAGCACACATTGCCTTTTGCCGCTCTAGCCGCTGGCCACTCCCCCTCTCACACACACACTGAGTGAGCACAGCACTGGCCACTCCCCCTCTCACACACACACTGAGTGAGCACAGCACTGGCCACTCCCCCTCTCACACACACACTGAGTGAGCACAGCACTGGCCACTCCCCCTCTCACACACACACTGAGTGAGCACAGCACTGGCCACTCCCCCTCTCACACACACACTGAGTGAGCACAGCTGGCCCCTCCCCCTCTCACACACACACTGAGTGAGCACAGCACTGGCTACTCCCCCTCTCACACACACACTGAGTGAGCACAGCTGGCCACTCCCCCTCTCACACACACACTGAGTGAGCACAGCACTGGCCACTCCCCCTCTCACACACACACTGAGTGAGCACAGCTGGCCACTCCCCCTCTCACACACACACTGAGTGAGCACAGCACTGGCCACTCCCCCTCTCACACACACACTGAGTGAGCACAGCTGGCCACTCCCCCTCTCACACACACACTGAGTGAGCACAGCTGGCCACTCCCCCTCTCACACACACACTGAGTGAGCACAGCTGGCCACTCCCCCTCTCACACACACACTGAGTGAGCACAGCTGGCCACTCCCCCTCTCACACACACACTGAGTGAGCACAGCACTGGCCACTCCCCCTCTCACACACACACTGAGTGAGCACAGCTGGCCACTCCCCCTCTCACACACACTGACCAGAGACAGAGAGGGTTGAAGAAAGCAGCGGAGCTTAAGTAGTGTTTTCTCTGAGTTCACTGTGTATCCTGCTCCCTGAATCGACGCGCTTATTCATTTGTGGATGTTAACTGAATCTGTAAGTCAGCTGTGCTGTTTACTTCTGAATATTATATTTCATTCTGGTGCGCTTAACGTTATCGCCACTGTGTAATAGTAGCCTATGCTATTCACCAACTAAACATATCCTATTCAATGCGTTCACAGTCTCTTTCATGGGCATCATTTGTAGTAGCCTTTTCACAAACTGTTTGCTCAAGCATAGCGTTTTCTCAGAGTTCACTGTGTATCTGCTCCCTCAATCGTGTAGTTCAATTTTCCATATTTATTGTATGTCATTATGTCAGTATCAGTATTTGGTTTCTACCATGCACAAATAAAAATGTCACTGAACTTTTGCTGTGTAATTGTAACAATGAGCACTCAAACACACCAAACCAACAATTACTAAACAATTACTAAAAACACACACAAAAACTGATTTTGCACGGGCACTTTGCACTAATTTAAACAGAATTTGAGTAGAGGGAGCAAACGGGATTCAGACTTGCAATGCTAAATTGAATTTAAGGAAATAGAATTAAAATGACTTGAAATTCAAAGATGGATGGATGGATGGATGGATAGATCCATAGACAGACACACAGACAGACAGACAGCCAGACAGATAGACAGACAGATGGATAGATGGACAGATAGATAGATAGACAGATGGATAGATGGATACATAGATAGATAGATAGATAGATAGATAGATAGATAGATAGACAGATGGATAAATGGATAGATAGATAGATAGATAGACAGACAGACATATAGATAGATAGATAGATAGATAGATAGACAGATGGATAAATGGATAGATAGATAGATAGATAGATAGATAGATAGATAGATAGATAGATAGATAGATAGATAGATAGATAGATGGATAGATAGACAGACATGCAGACAGATAGACGGATAGACGGATAAATGGATAGATAGATAGATAGATAGATAGATAGATAGATAGATAGACAGACAGACAGACAGACAGACAGATAGATAGATAGATAGATAGATAGATAGATAGATAGATAGATAGATAGACAGACAGACAGACAGATAGATAGATAGATGGATAGATGATAGATAGATAGATAGATAGATAGACAGACAGACAGAGAGATAGATAGATAGATAGATAGATAGATAGATAGATAGATAGATAGATAGATAGATAGATAGTTTAGGAGAGCATGTTTGAATGTCCTGATGGACGTTATATTTCCCAGCTGTGAAAAGAAATTGAACTCTGCCCTCGAGAGCTTGAACTTTAAATCCTGACAGAAAACGGCTCTTACTGCGGCCAATTTAGATTTGAGATTCGTTTCGGCGTCAGCATCTGTTCGGGTCGGCAGGTCAGCAGTTTTCTCTAGATGAGCGTCTCGTATTTGAAAAAAACACGATATTTGCTTCTAGGAAGACAACAACATCACGACACGGCCTCAGAACCGAAGCAACTCTGTCCTCACTGTAATTGTGCTCGTTGAACTGTGTTTATTGAAGTCAGCGCATAATAGGGGCCTTGTGAAAGATGTTAATTACATTGTACGCAGAGTCGATAAAGCAGGTGGCTCTGACATCGGGAGACTCGGACTGGTATTGATATTCCCTTTCTTTGCAGCTGGAACTAGAAGAACAAGGCGAGAGGAAAAGAACTCATTAGGTCCCTGTTTGTAGATAAATCAAAACCTGCGTATCTGTAATTGGCTTCTCTCAAATAATGCTCTCAAGCGTGAGGATTTTTCTGCAAGGAATAGGAAATAAAAATTGGTAGTCTGCACAGGAGGGCTGATGACTTTTTGGCAGCTTTCCCCATTAACGCTTTCCCCTTCAAGTAAACCTCAATAGAGACGTGCAGCGCTGAGGAATTACAATGTGAAGGAGCGTTTAGCTCGTCCGGTGTTTCCTACTCAATCTGGAGAAACCATGCTTTAGCTTCAGCTGTGAGTTTGTAGTCTGAATTGAATGTGCAAAATTAAGGACAATAAATATCTATTGCACACAAAAACAAACATGCAGTGTAAAAATAGCAGTGTATTGCAGTTTCCACAAAAATATTAAGCAGCAGAAACTTTTATATTTCATGGAATAAATTACATTTTAACATAGAAAATGTTTTTTTAATATTGGTAAATTTTCACAATAATACTGTTTTTACTATATTTTTGATCAATTAATGTAGCTTTGGTCAGCGGATAAGATACATAAACATTTGCAATGATCCCAAACCTTTGATTTTTAGTATAAATATACTTCGTATATGAATCATATGAATCTATTCAAATCACTGGCAAAAAATGCAGACCAGACTGAGAGCAGATATTTTTCACTGTCCAGCAAAATAAATCCAGCAGGACAATCAGATATGAGCTTTCGGCCATATACTGAACAAAATACTATGGTTTTGCTTAATATTATATAAAAGTCAGACTCCCGCGGTGCCTAAAACAAAAGCACAGTCTCTCCACGAGGACTCGCACTCATCTTTTACTGTGGCCAGAATCAGTGCTGGTCAGCATGTGATGGGAATCTCCTGGGATATTGTTACGGAGGACATTTGGAAAGTTTGATGCATGTCAGGTCGTTAGAGACGAGCGTGAACCGCTGGTGTGCCTCAGGGGCCTGTGCGCGGACCGCTTTATTTGCGGATGCTGCAAAATATGCAACACAACTCTTTTGTTTGCTGGTCTGGCAGCGTGTCAGAGATCCCGCTGTGTCCTCTGCTGTCAATCACATGCTTAGTAGGAACAAATTATGAAGTATAGTTACACATTTGGTGGGAAATGTGAGCGGTGCTTGTCTGTGCAAAACTCTCCCGCACAATGGCATGGAGAGGTGGGCGGTTGCCGGGGTGTTGCTTTGATTTTGACGGCACAGCTCTTCTTAACCCTTGTATTATGTATTCTGGGTACGAGCGTTATGTTCTATGTCCGAATTGGATTCAATACATTTCACTAAAAATGTTTGCAGCAAAATTCACATGCATGAACTGATATAAATGTATGCCTATGCAGCTTCTTCAAATAAAAGCATGTCAAATGCATAATTGTAAACGTAAATACCCTCAAATGAGTAGTTGAAAATCTGACATAACAGGGGTCAAATGTCATGGTTAACATCGCAATCGTAACAGACATTTCTGTAACAATCACAAACTCACACACTGAACTTTAATACTTCATTAAATACTTTAATAGAGATTTGATTTAACCAATTACCCTTAATATGATTGTGATTCTCGGCTTCCTCATGACTGTTATTACCTATGCTAGAATGTGTTCACACATGTACATCCAAAAAATTTGGATTTAGATTTATCGGCTTTCAAATAGAAAGAATTATCGGTTGTCGGCCAAATTTTTCATATGGGTGCATCCCTAGTATAGTGTAAAGTGGATCGTTTGGGATGCTACTATTGACTGTGTGTTTGTGCAGACTGCTGGAGCTGGAGAGCAGCGGACAGAAGAGTGAAGTGCGTCTTCATTTCCAGACCAAAGGCCAGCAGACGTACACTGAGATCTTCCCCTACACTCTCGCCGACAACCAGTGGCACAAAGTCTCCGTGGCCATCAGCGCTTCACATGTGGCGCTCTATGTAGACTGCAACAGGTACACTGATGTTTGATGATTTAATATTCTGATTTAATATTCAACAATATTATTGATCTGCCTGCATTGACACCATTATATGAGAACTGAACTGAGCTGGACGATGACATCACGGTTTTCTCCAGAGCGGCTATATATATATGATATATATGAACTAAATTAAAGCTAGGGTAGGTAATCCTGTTCAGAAACACTTTTTTTTATACTGGGTGAAATGGTCCTTCCATCCTGAGAGTAGTCAATACATTATGTGTTCAGAAAAAGGAATGAAAACAATCAGACCTCTGTAGCAGCTGCAGGACAGTAAAAACTCTGACCAATCACTGCCACTCGGTCCGAGTGTAAAGAACCAATCAGATGCATTCAGAGCCAGGAGGAGTGTCTTAGCAGTGTCAATCAAGTTCGCGTACGCGCTGATCGCCCCTCTCTTGCACAGCGCGTACCGTCATTCAAAATCAAGATTGCCGGTGTGCCGGGCAGCTGTGCTAATGGCGGACAAACAACCAAAACTACCAATTTCTCGAGTGGAACCTGCTCATACAACAAAGACAGGTAAACGGAAAAAGACCGATGACGATAAACAAGCCCGTCGGAGCCCATTGACTCAGTGTTAAAACTCTAGCCGCATAACATACAGATAAAATGTCACGCACTGTGCAAAGCAACAATTGAAACCTGCTAATTCACTGGCTTGTCATGTTGCTAAAATAATGTACTAGCAAACCTTATTTAGCATTACATATCGCTAGAATAATTATTTACATAGCCTACTGCAACGTTAGTTACCGTTATATTATCTTACTAGCTATTTATAACTCATAGAAAGAGTGCAACGTTATAAAGTTACATTACATGTATTGCATAATACGTAATGATTTGAGGACCAAAGTATGGGCAGGCCAGTCAATGTAAAGCATTTCGTCCCTACCAGTGAATGTGCCATAACTGTTTATCCGTCGTCATCGGTGACCCTGCATGTTTACTAGCCTGCGCGTTCACGGCAGGCTCCGCTGTGGGGGGAACTTTACATAACAAAATACATGTTTAACAGCTAGTAGGCCTAATGTTATATGTTATGAATCTTACACAAAATTCATCTTCATCACAGTGCAACTAATGGAAATGGAAAAACGTGTATCAATGCAACCTGTTTTTAGCTTTGCCTTATAGTTATAACTAGCTCGTTAGCGAATCAAAAAATATATATTTTAAACTTTACCAATATCGATATGATAGCTTGATAGTGAGTAGGCTACTAAAATACATCTTATTTGTTTATATTCATAATGATAAAGTTAGATTTTTTTATTACATGTGATTCTGACATGATGCTACATGCACTGCGCTCCTTCCTCTCTGCTCGTCTCAGGTAAATAATGCGTCTTCCAGCTCAGCTGTCGGAGTCGCGCATTCATGTGTTTTGGGGGCGTGGCTTTGGAAGGACCCCAGAAGGGAGAGGGTGGACTGAATGGAAATAATGAGCTGTCTTTAAAACAGTCGTTAGAGGTCTACATACACTCGATTTTTATACTTTCTTTTTCAGAATACTTACATTTTAATTATGTATTGATATATACATAAAGTTTAAACAAATTTGAAAAATAAGTTTTTTAGACCATTCTTACCTACCCCAGCTTAATAACTTTTTTACAACAAAAATGAACCATCATTTAACTCACTTAAGAAGAAACAAACTTTGTTGCATTATTTTTCTGTTATCACTGTAAAGCTGCAATATAAATAGCGCAATATAAATAAAGGTGACTTGACTTGAACATTGCCGTTAAATTCAGAGATTGTCAGAATACGAAATATTGCTAAATGTAACCAAACAGGTGTCACACTTTACCATCTAACAGGGGACCTGTGTTTTTCTGTGTTGTGAAATCAGTATAACATGCACATGCTGTTGCTGCTTAACTTTAGCATGTACACTTTAACTTGTGTGTAAATGGGCATGGAATGATGAATAAAAAATGGTAACCTAAAAATGGTAACATCTAAATTAACTTTGATTTGATAAACGTTATTAATCCCCCAGGGGGAAATGCACGTCACAGCAGCACAACAATACATTGAAGAAATAGAAAACATAAACAACATTCACAACAGCAAGTCTTGTTCTCCAGTATCAAGCATTATGATTATGATTATATACAACCAAGTAAAAAATAGTCTCCTAAAAACGCTCCTTGTAACAGCGGGGATGAATTAATCTTGAGCTGTAGGTACTCAAAAAAGTACCAGTCTCCTTTTCCACCAGTCCCCCTCCCCAACATGTGACAGAGTAGAAGACCACAGATGAGACTATAGAGTCATAGAAGGTCTTAAATAGACATGACAAACCCCAAATATTTTCTTAACTAATGAATAGGACTTTGACCCTTCTTATAAACTTGCGTCGTATTGTCAGACCAGTTGAGCTTGTTGTTCAAATATACACCCAGATACTTGTAAGTTGTTACAATCTCAACTTCTGACTCGTAAATTAACTGGTACCGCTTGCTGAGGAAGTCTTAAGGCCCTTGCACACTGAGTCCGAAATTCGCATCCAAAATTTTCACACGTTAAAAAATAAATACGATCTCACGTTATGTCAATCACGCTTGCACACTACCTCTGAAACTCCGGATCAGGTTAGATTTTCTGCGTTTTTCGCATCCATAGGAAGCATTTTGAATGGTGTTTTGAGAATTCAGAGCCACCGAATCACGAATACGAAAAAAAGCATGCGAAAATTTCGGACTCAGTGTGCAAGGACCTTTACTAGCGTTTAGCCTGAGACTCTTTATTAGCTCCCTATATTCCCTCTCATCATGGTCCGTTATACAGCCAACTATTGCAGAATCATCAGAACATTTCTGGAAATGACAAGATTTAGAGTTATACTGAAAGTCTGATGTATAAAAAGTGAACAAAAATGGTGCTAAAACCGTTCCTTGAGGGACTCCAGTGCTGCACTTCACTACCCGAGACACACAGTCCTGCGTCCTCACACACTGGGGTCTATTAGAGAGATGACCAGTTATCCAGCTATCCAGCTGATCCAACATTTTCCATAGTGAAGGCTGAATAGTGTTAAATGCACTAGAGAAGTCAAAGAATGTAATTCTGTGCTGTCCGGGGTCTCTAAATGACTTAAGGATTTATGCAGGAGATAAATAAGTGCATCATCTCCCCCAACACCAGCTTTGTAGTTACTGTAGTTTATCCTCCGCACCACACAATCCTGACTTTAAATGGTTTAAAACCAGTCTCTCAAAAACCTTCATTAACTGTGCTGTTAAAGCAATTGGCCTATCATGCGAGAACTCCATGGGGTTTGTTAACTCAGGTACGGGCACTACACATGATGTCTTGCATCAAACGGGTACTCTTTCCAAACGCAAACTCAAATAAAAAATATTATGAACCGGATCTGATCAGCACAGGCCTTAAGGACTCTAGGATTAATACCATCCGGACCTGGAGATTTCTTCATCTTAATTCTCCTTAACCCACTTCTTGTTCAACTGACAGAGAAAAACCAGGAACATTCTCATAAATGGGAGAAAAGGATGAGCTTAGAGATGGAGGTGGATGTGATGAAGAGCGACGTGGTATTCTACTTAGCGAAGAATGTTCACAATAATTATACCCAGCATCAAATCTGTTAATAAATACATTTAATTCATCTGCCCACGTCTGACCACCAGGGGCAGTGTATCTCCTTACTTTATTCTCATGTCCGGACATCATATTTAGATCTTTCCAAACCTCTCTCATGCTCTTTTGTTGTAATTTTCGTTCCATTTTTAATTTATAACTCTCTTTCCCCGCTCTAATTTTTACTTTTAATAATTCTTTTGCTCATCCTTATCACCCACTAGAACGGCCCTCTTTTTCTCATTTAAAGGGGTGGTTGATTATGATTTCACTTTTCTAACTGTAGTTAGTGTGTAATGTTGCTGTTTGAGCATAAACATCTGCAAAGTTATGACGCTCAAAGTTCAAAGCAAAGGGAAACATAAACCGCCCCCGGAACACGATTTATAGATTATCAAGACAGAATATGCTAATCAATGACTAGAAGATAACTACACATCAGCTTCATAAATTCATCAACTAACCGTTCAGAAATGTCCTGTTGCTTTTACATGTTGTCTCTTCTTCTTGAGTCTCTCCATCTTTGTCTGAATCTGGTTTGAACATAAAAGGCTAAAAGTTTTTAAAAATTTCCGTGCATGTCTGTGTGAGTGCAAGCTGTTGGAGCTCCGCCCCCTGCGCCGGGAGCAGCAGCTCATTTGCATTTAAAGGAACAGACACAAAATTGTGTGTTTTTGCTCAGCCTCTAAAAGTGACAATTTTAACATGCTATATAACAATATCTGTGGGGTATTTTGAGCTAAAACTTCACACACATCTTGTGAAAAGGGCATTATACCACCCCTTTAATCATACTCTAAACTCAGAGGTGACCCACGGTTTGTTGTTTGAATAACATTTGATCTTTTTTGTAGGTACTGTGTTATCAACACAAAAGTTAGTATAATCTGTAATACACTCAGTTAAGCTATTAATGTCCTCATCATGTTATTTGCACAGAACCTAGTCAGTTGTTTCAAAACAATCCATTAATACTTCATAGACTGAATCAGACAAAATCTCAACTGTTCTTCATCACAACTGGCACATAAACAGACCTAATGTAAACAAGATTATGATCCGATCATCCCAATGGAGGAAGCTTCTTTCACATTTGCATAAAACAAGTCCAAGATTTGATTGTCTCTCGTTTCACAGTCCCCATACTGAGTAAACGTGGGGAGAGTATTATGTAGAGATACTTGGTGAAAATCACCAGAGATAGTAATCAGTGATTGGGGATATTTTGACTGTATCCTGGCTGTCACAGTATTAATATATTCACAAGCATTAGTCACATTGGCCGAAGCAGGGTGTGGTAGATTTTTCCCTTAACCTAACTATCTGGGTCTCGTCTACAAATCGACGTCCCCATTCAATAATAGTCACCTAACTAACTTGTTCCCCTAAACTAGCTTACTACCTAAACTAGCTTCCTAAACTAGCTTCCTGCGCAAGAATAATCGACAGACAGACTTAAGCAAATGTCCTTTAAATGCTTTAATCATGGCCAGGAGATCTTCCCGAGCAGTTCTCAGGGAATCTCTCCCAAGAAGCAAGGCCGGAGGATCTCAGACAAATTCCATTCATTATGATTGGTTCAATTGGTTCAAAAGCCCCAACCTTTTCCCTCTGTCGCTGGCAAAAGCAAACTCTGATTTTGTGATTACTTATCACAAGGTTTGAGAACTAGTCATCTGTCTAGCTTCACTTCCCTTGATTGTTATTTACACACACACACACAACTTAAAGTCACAAGTTTTCCCCCAAAGAGTTTGGAAACATTTAAAAGCATATGAATGTCGTTCCTGCAAGAAAAACAAATGTTAGTTGATTAATTAAAGTTGATTAATTAAAAAATCCATCACAAGGGATATACACCGTTATCGCTATCACATAAGAAAATTTTCTTGCCAAATAGTACGGCCTCAGTCCCACCGCACTGCAATACTGCAATACTGTGACTACACTTACTAGACTACACTGCAATACTGTGACTACACTTACTAGACTACACTGCAATACTGCAATACTGTGACTACACTTACTCGACTACACTGCAATACTGCAATACTGTGACTACACTTACTTGACTACACTGCAATACTGTGACTACACTTACTAGACTACACTGCAATACTGCAATACTGTGACTACACTTACTTGACTACACTGCAATACTGTGACTACACTTACTTGACTACACTGCAATACTGTAATACTGTGACTACACTTACTCGACTACACTGCAATACTGCGACTACACTTACTAGACTACACTGCAATACTGTGACTACACTGCAATACTGTAATACTGTGACTACACTTACTAGACTACACTGCAATACTGTAATACTGTGACTACACTTACTTGACTACACTGCAATACTGCGACTACACTTACTTGACTACACTGCAATACTGTAATACTGTAACTACACTTACTCGACTACACTGCAATACTGCAATACTGTGACTACACTTACTTGACTACACTGCAATACTGCAATACTGTGACTACACTTACTCGACTACACTGCAATACTGCAATACTGTGACTACACTTACTTGACTACACTGCAATACTGTAATACTGTGACTACACTTACTTGACTACACTGCAATACTGCGACTGCACTTACTCGACTACACTGCAATACTGCAATACTGTGACTACACTTACTTGACTACACTGCAATACTGCAATACTGTGACTACACTTACTTGACTACACTGCAATACTGTAATACTGTAACTACACTTACTCGACTACACTGCAATACTGCAATACTGTGACTGCACTTACTTGACTACACTGCAATACTGCAATACTGTGACTACACTTACTTGACTACACTGCAATACTGCGACTGCACTTACTTGACTACACTGCAATACTGCAATACTGTGACTACACTTACTTGACTACACTGCAATACTGCAATACTGTGACTACACTTACTTGACTACACTGCAATACTGCGACTGCACTTACTTGACTACACTGCAATACTGTAATACTGTAACTACACTTACTTGACTACACTGCAATACTGCAATACTGTGACTACACTTACTTGACTACACTGCAATACTGTAATACTGTAACTACACTTACTTGACTACACTGCAATACTGCAATACTGTGACTACACTTACTTGACTACACTGCAATACTGCAATACTGTGACTGCACTTACTTGACTACACTGCAATACTGTAATACTGTAACTACACTTACTTGACTACACTGCAATACTGCGACTGCACTTACTTGACTACACTGCAATACTGTAATACTGTAACTACACTTACTTGACTACACTGCAATACTGCGACTGCACTTACTTGACTACACTGCAATACTGTAATACTGTAACTACACTTACTTGACTACACTGCAATACTGCAATACTGTGACTGCACTTACTTGACTACACTGCAATACTGTAATACTGTAACTACACTTACTTGACTACACTGCAATACTGCAATACTGTGACTACACTTACTTGACTACACTGCAATACTGTGACTACACTTACTTGACTACACTGCAATACTGCAATACTGTGACTACACTGCAATACTGTGACTACACTTACTTGACTACACTGCAATACTGCAATACTGTGACTACACTTACTTGACTACACTGCAATACTGCAATACTGTGACTACACTTACTTGACTACACTGCAATACTGCAATACTGTGACTACACTTACTTGACTACACTGCAATACTGTAATACTGTAACTACACTTACTTGACTACACTGCAATACTGCAATACTGTGACTACACTTACTTGACTACACTGCAATACTGTGACTACACTTACTTGACTACACTGCAATACTGCAATACTGTGACTACACTGCAATACTGTGACTGCACTTACTTGACTACACTGCAATACTGTAATACTGTGACTACACTTACTTGACTACACTGCAATACTGTGACTACACTTACTTGACTACACTGCAATACTGCGACTGCACTTACTTGACTACACTGCAATACTGCAATACTGTGACTACACTTACTTGACTACACTGCAATACTGTGACTACACTTACTTGACTACACTGCAATACTGCAATACTGTGACTACACTTACTTGACTACACTGCAATACTGCGACTACACTTACTTGACTACGCTGCAATACTGCAATACTGTGACTACACTTACTTGACTACACTGCAATACTGCAATACTGTGACTACACTTACTTGACTACACTGCAATACTGTGACTACACTTACTTGACTACACTGCAATACTGCGACTACACTTACTCGACTACACTGCAATACTGCAATACTGTGACTACACTTACTTGACTACACTGCAATACTGCAATACTGTGACTACACTTACTTGACTACACTGCAATACTGCAATACTGTGACTACACTTACTTGACTACACTGCAATACTGCGACTGCACTTACTTGACTACACTACAATACTGCGACTGCACTTACTTGACTACACTGCAATACTGCAATACTGCGACTACACTTACTTGACTACACTGCAATACTGTAATACTGTAACTACACTTACTCGACTACACTGCAATACTGCAATACTGTGACTACACTTACTTGACTACACTGCAATACTGCGACTGCACTTACTTGACTACACTGCAATACTGCAATACTGTGACTACACTTACTTGACTACACTGCAATACTGTAATACTGTAACTACACTTACTCGACTACACTGCAATACTGCAATACTGTGACTACACTTACTTGACTACACTGCAATACTGCAATACTGTGACTACACTTACTTGACTACACTGCAATACTGCGACTGCACTTACTTGACTACACTGCAATACTGCAATACTGTGACTACACTTACTTGACTACACTGCAATACTGCAATACTGTGACTACACTTACTTGACTACACTGCAATACTGCAATACTGTGACTACACTTACTTGACTACACTGCAATACTGCGACTGCACTTACTTGACTACACTACAATACTGCGACTGCACTTACTTGACTACACTGCAATACTGCAATACTGCGACTACACTTACTTGACTACACTGCAATACTGTAATACTGTAACTACACTTACTCGACTACACTGCAATACTGCAATACTGTGACTACACTTACTTGACTACACTGCAATACTGCGACTGCACTTACTTGACTACACTGCAATACTGCAATACTGTGACTACACTTACTTGACTACACTGCAATACTGTAATACTGTAACTACACTTACTCGACTACACTGCAATACTGCAATACTGTGACTACACTTACTTGACTACACTGCAATACTGCAATACTGTGACTACACTTACTTGACTACACTGCAATACTGCGACTGCACTTACTTGACTACACTGCAATACTGTAATACTGTGACTACACTTACTTGACTACACTGCAATACTGTGACTACACTTACTTGACTACACTGCAATACTGCAATACTGTGACTACACTTACTTGACTACACTGCAATACTGCAATACTGTGACTACACTTACTTGACTACACTGCAATACTGTAATACTGTGACTACACTTACTTGACTACACTGCAATACTGTGACTACACTTACTTGACTACACTGCAATACTGCAATACTGTGACTACACTTACTTGACTACACTGCAATACTGCAATACTGTGACTACACTTACTTGACTACACTGCAATACTGCGACTGCACTTACTTGACTACACTGCAATACTGCAATACTGTGACTACACTTACTCGACTACACTGCAATACTGTAATACTGTGACTACACTTACTTGACTACACTGCAATACTGCAATACTGTGACTACACTTACTTGACTACACTGCAATACTGCGACTGCACTTACTTGACTACACTGCAATACTGTAATACTGTGACTACACTTACTTGACTACACTGCAATACTGCAATACTGTGACTACACTTACTTGACTACACTGCAATACTGCAATACTGTGACTACACTTACTTGACTACACTGCAATACTGCGACTGCACTTACTTGACTACACTGCAATACTGTAATACTGTAACTACACTTACTTGACTACACTGCAATACTGCAATACTGTGACTACACTTACTTGACTACACTGCAATACTGTGACTACACTTACTTGACTACACTGCAATACTGCAATACTGTGACTACACTGCAATACTGTGACTGCACTTACTTGACTACACTGCAATACTGTAATACTGTGACTACACTTACTTGACTACACTGCAATACTGCGACTACACTTACTTGACTACACTGCAATACTGTGACACGCACTGCAAAACCACTTCTTAGTGAGTCTTTTTTGACATGTTTTCCAGTGAAAATATCTAAAGAGCCTTGAAACAATACTTGTACTTGAGAAGCAACACTGCATAAACTAGTAAGGCTCTCATATGTTTTAAATCTCGGATATACAGTAAGTGTATATTTTTCACTTGTTTTAAAATAAACAAGAAGAATCTGCCAGTGGTGTTGAAGTTGGTATCAAGAATCTTGCCGTTTCGCTGCTGCCGGTTCTGATATTTTGACGTTTATTGT
>NC_137144.1:28051608-28059108 GCF_949319135.1 Squalius cephalus
TAAATTACATCCCGAGTTCCTATAAATCCAGAGCGTTCACCTCTATTTCCCTCTCATTGCTATGGAGAATCTGGAGAAACCGGCATCAGCTTTTGAATTTATGGTTGGAAAATTGAAGAGGCAAGACAATTTCGAAAACAATTTCTCATAAGTCACGGCGCTCTGCTCCTGCGAGGGCCGAAAGAAAGGCTTTCTGGGCCGGTTGCCACGGCGACAGAGTGTGTGTTCGCGACCAGCGCATGGAGGCCAATCAAATTAAGCCACATATGAAACAAATTCAATATGTATCTGCTTGTTTTGCTTATCAGAGTGGGACAGTGGCGACTGGGAGCTGTTATTACGCTCTCGCCACCCACATCATTTCCTCTCGCGACGCCTATTATGTCCAATTACCAGAGTGCGCGGCCTTGTCCACCTGCTATTAAACTCTCCGCGGTTCCCCACGCACTAGCGCTGGTTTCATCTCCGCTGGAGTCTGAGAGAAGCGTTTGATTAGTGACGAGTCAGGGACTTCTTCACGGGGTTCGGGTCTTTCGACGTCTCAAACAAGCTGTGGATGTTCATACGGTGTCCTGAAAATGCGTCTGTCGTCGAGGTTTGGGTTAATAAAGAGAGAGAAATTTTGTTTTCTGTCTTGTTTTCCAGTACATATATCTAAACATTTTAAAATCAGGATACATTTACCGGAGACGAACAATATATTCCTAGAACAAATATCGGCCAACTTCTTAATTCAAAGGGAAAACGTGTTTATTTTTCTGACTGCACTTGTTAAAACAAGAACAAATATCTGCCAATGCAGTCAGAAAAATAAACACGCTTTCACAAACTCACGTCTTTCAGTCTTAATATCTTCAGTCATTCTCCTTCTCTGGTAAATGTATCTTGATGTAAGAATGTTTAGATATTTGTGCTGGAAAACGAGACAGAAATACTGAGGAAGAACATCATTTTCTTTGGTGGAAAATACTTTCTAATGGCTTCAAAACTACTATTAAATAAAAATAAACATGAATTATTAGTGTTAAAGCTAGTAGCGCTAAAATACACAACCTAAATATTCCAGAAAAATGCATTACATTTTTTTTTAAAAGAACAATCATATAGTGAATACTAAGTTGGAATAACAGATAAATACATAAATAAACATTTAAAATCAAATGTAACGCAGCACATGCAAACAAGGTTATTACAATGTTATTACAATGTTATTACAATGTTGTTACAATGTTATTACAATGTTATTACAATCTTTCTCAGTGGAAATATTGGAAACAATGTACAGCAGCACTTTAGAGATAATTAAGGTAGTGAAGTTTGGGGTCTAAAAGATATTTTAAAAATATATTTTTGAAAGTAGTCTCTTCTGCTCACCAAGGTTGCAATAATTTGATCACAAATAGTCAAATCCGTAAAAATCGTGAAATATTATTCCAGTGTAAATCATCTGTTTTCTATGTGAATATATAGTAAAATGTAATTTATTCCTGTGATCAAAGCTGAATGTTCAGCATCATTACTCCAGTCTTCAGTGTCACATGATCCTTCAGAAATCACTCTAATATGAGGATTCGATGATCAAGAAACATTTATGATTATTATCAATGTCAAAAACAGTCGTATTTGTGTGTAAACCGTGATACATTTTATTTCTCAGGATTCTTTGATGAATAGAAAGTAAAAAAAAAACAGCATTTATTTTAAAAATAAATCATTATAAATATATTTACTGTCACTTTTGATAAATTTATTGCGTCCTTGACTCTTAATATTGATGTATTGACAACTTCAAAATCGTACAGGCTTTTGTGAAACATAAATGTTTACGTTTTAGACGCTGTCAGTGTGTTGATTTTGACATACTAGTGTTTTGCATTAAACCCAAACACCTCCGGATCATGCTGATTATAATAAAGGATAATCTCCACATGGCATCCGGCATCAGTTGGACTGAATCCTGAATAAAATGTGCAAGTTTGATTCGACACGGAGATAAAACCTCTAAATATAAACCGCAAATCGAAACTATGAGACAAGCAATATGGCTTAACAGGTGCTAATCCGGAGAACATGTCCTGGGAAAAGGTCAGGCTCATCCGCGTCCGTCCTTCTCCTCTCTTAATAGTGTTTTAAGCTTTCTGTTCATATTCTGCCGAGCAAATAAAAGCAGCCTTGAACATCTAAAAGCCACAATTTCAGAACCTCCAGCAAGATTTTACCCATAATGCACTGCTGAAGGACTGGTGGTGACTGTATAGAGGGGCATTCCTTACTTTCCATGTTAATAAGCGTGCACATTTTTCTTTTTGGGTCAGAACGTCTGTATGCACATTATTTATTAGAGTAGCGCAAGGTCTTCATTTGCTAAGTGCTTGTTGGATAAACTCTCTCAATTCTATTTAATGCCATGCAAAGTGTCATTAAATGTAATGAATGTGTCTGATTCATCTCTGCTCTGATCTAAATGTGTGTTTGAACCAAGCGGCAACCTTCCAGTCTCTCTCTTGAATCCAACACTGAAGTGACTTAAACTGCAGTTCATCGACTGGCCACTAGAGACAGGCTGCAAAAGAGAGTCAGTCCCATATTAAAATGCCCAACTTTACAGCAGAAAAAAACACGTTTACAGCCTGGTACAAAAAGTGGTTTTGGTCTGTATAGCTAATTTTGTCCTTCATGAAAACTGTGAGGGGGGGGGAATGTTTTTATAACTCATCCGTTTAAATTATATTAAGCCTTAAAGTTCTGCTTAATTAAGGGCGTGGCCACTTGAGTGACAGGTGGATTGCCGCTAGCCGTTTGTCTGCTGTCTGTTAGCGTCACGTCACCTCAGCTAATCCGCCTCGCTGCACATTTTCGTTTATCCGGGAGTGACGCTGCCAAGATGGCGACGGCCGGCTCCGCCCACTTTGGGCTTCAAAAACCCTCAAAAACCGAAACCTACAGGTGACGTGACGGACACTACGTCCATATTTTTTTACAGTCTATGGTCTGAACTGATTGCCGTGTGTTTTCCATGCAGGGAGTGATGCAAGACCTTCAGATCCTTGTAATGCCTCAAGGATTCATCACACAATGCCCGGACCTCAACCGTAGTACGTGCCGTTAATTACTAAACTTTGTTTAGTCCTTCCGTTATGATGACAAGCGCATCTCATTTACGTCTCTTTCTTTCTTAGCCTGTCCGACCTGCAACGACTTTCATGGACTCGTGCAGAAGATCATGGAGCTTCAGGACATCTTGGCCAAGACCTCCAGCAAGGTGATGAACTCAAAATCACTGAATAATTGGATTAATTTAATTTCATCCGCTGGAATGTGAATCGGAATTTCAGTTGTTTGAGCGATATTAACTCATGTCGCTCCAAAACACACGTGTGCTTTTATTTTCAATCTCCATTAGATTAATAAAAAAATCACTCCAAGTTACTTGCAATTTTATCTTTCCACCACCTGTGGCGATAGAGAGGCTATAATTATGTGAACCTTTAAATAAACAAAATACAAACAAGAAAATACTATTTACACTGCAAAACATGTTCTTCCTCAGTATTTCTGTCTTATTTTCCAGCACAAACATCTAAATATTCTTAAATTAAGATACATTTACTGGAGAAAAAGCAAAAATGACTGAAGATATTAAGTCTTGTTTTCTGTAGTGAGTTTGTGCTTAAAATAAGAAGAAATATCTGCCAATGGAGTCAGAAAGAGCATCTTAATTCAAAGGGAAAATTTAATTATTTGTCTGACTCCATTGGCAGATATTCGTTCACGTTTTAAGCACAAACTCACTTTATTTAAAAAATTTATTTAGAAAACAATACTTACTATCTTCAGTCATTGTTCTTCTCCAGTAAATGTGTCTTGATTAAGGAATATTTAGATATTTGTGTTGGAAAACAAGACAGAAACACTGAGGAAGAACATCATGTTTTTGCAGTGTAAATCTTTCTACTTCAAAATTTCACTTCTAATTCAGTGTGTTGTCGTTTCTTAGAAATTTGTTTTAAAGCAATTTTTTTTAGTGTATATACATTAGGAGGCATTTCTAATATTCAGTATTAATATCACCTAATGTGTCTGTATATATTCCATATGATGTGTACGTGAACATATTTATGGGTAAGTCACACTGAAAAATGAATTAAAAGCTACAATTACAGCAGTTGACATGAATTTCATTCCAACTTAACATAATAATTATAGTTCTGGATCTTCTTTGGTTTCTTCAAATTGATATTTAAAAGTATTTTCAACTCAGCTGAACGCCTCAGTCTGGCAGTAAACGCAACACATTTCTCCCGTTTTTGTTTGACAGATGAATCCGAGCCCAGTTTCTGGGAACATCTGGGCTGCGTCTGTGCTATGAATTTAAAGGCTTGTTTATGTTGTTGTAATAACTCACAGCTGCCAACTGCACAAAACTCTGGCGCTGATGAGGAAAAACTCCTCTGATCGAGCGTGTCCAAATAACTCCGGCTTAATGAAAAATGCAAACAGCCGATCGCAAATGATCAATCAAGTACGGGCGTTTGCTCATCTGTTTTCTGTCAGAAATGGAGTGTAATTGGGGTGAGGTGGGGTGCTTTTCTTCTCAGCTGTCTCTGGCCGAGGAGAAGATGCAAGGCCTGGATTCGTGTTACTGCGAGAGAACGTGTCACGTGAAGGGAGTGACCTACAGAGAGGAGCAGACGTGGACCGATGGGTGCAAGAACTGCACGTGCTCGGTGAGTCAAACGCTGACCTATAAGCCTCAGAGCTGGAGCTTCTGCAAGAACGTTTGGTCTCTCTCTTCAATCCAACACTGAAGTGACTTAAACTGCAGTTCATCGACTGGCCACTAGAGACAGGCTGCAAAAGAGAGTCAATCCCATAGACCTCCATGTTAAAATGTCCAACTTTACAGCAGAAAAAAACATGTTTTCCCGCCTGGTGCAAAAAGTGGTTTTGGTCTGTATAGCTAATTTTGTCCTTCATGACGACTGTGAGGGGGGTGAATTTTTTTATAACTCATCCGTTTAAATTATATTAAGCCTTAAAGTTCTGCTTAATTAAGGGTGTGGCCACTTGAGTGACAGGTGGATTGCCGCTGATGTCACTGCTAGCCGTTTGTCTGCTGTCTGTTAGCGTCACGTCACCTCAGCTAATCCGCCTCGCTGCACATGTTCGTTTATCCGGGAGTGACGCCGCCAAGATGGCGACGGCCGGCTCCTCCCACTTTGGGGTTTAAAAACGCTCTTATCATTATAATAGTTATCATTATAGCTATTGTTATAGCTATCTTTATAGTTATAAATATTGTTATAGTTATTGTTATCTTTATAGCTATTGTTCTTGGTGTGAACAGACCTCATTGTGCACATACAAAATACAAGCCAAAAAAAGGAAGAACTTGCTATTAAGAGAGAATATTTTGCACAACTGAAATTAAAGAGTTTTATCACTTTGTCGCTTGTGATTGGTCAATGGTGTCACTAAACTGCATGATAATTATTTCTGTCTAGCTAATTAGCTAGTGTGTTAAGTAGCGCCATCTTGTGTTTGAAAATGCTTCATATATTCATGAACAAAAACGTGTGAAATCCCATGGAAATGTTCCTGTCGTCTACAAACCGAGCTGTACTAGTTGAATGGCGTTTAATCAAGCTCCGCACACCCAATCAAGCAGTCTGCAATTAGCTAATTAGCGGTGTGCTTGTTCTGTAAACACTGGAAAGGCAGCGAGGTTTGCATGTCTTCTCAAAGGTCAGACGCAACAGAACGTTCCACTTAAACGTGCAGCTAGGCTAATGTAAACACAGATGTGTATCGCTTCAAAGGGAACACGCTGAAAGGTTTCTCATCTTTCTTCCTCACTCATTATACATTTATTATCCGCGAGTAAGATGAATATTGTGCCGAATGCAAAGTGACAGACGGAGGGATTCTGTCCTATCTTTAGAAGTCCCTGTGCTCCTGTGACAGACGCTAGTCGCTAGCTGGTCTCTAAAGCGCTCAATGTGTTCAAACACACTGTGATCTTGGTCTGTGGAACCGGTTCGAATGAGACAGGCGTCCCGGTGAAACTACCAGCAGATCCAGATCGTTTGTGAAGGAACATTATCTTTATTTGGCTTAAAGTGACGGATGTCATGCTTTAGGGAGACGCGAGTTCCTTCAGACTCAGTGAGGCTTGCAAATCTGTGAAAAATGGATATACACACTATGGGCTCTATTTTTACGATCTGAAATGCAAGTATCAAACACAAAACGCAAGTAACTTTCTGGGCGGATCTCGACGCGGATCTCGACGCAAATCTAAAATGTGTTGGTCTGAAGTAGCTTCATTACTCATAGGTGTGGTTTGGGCGTAACGTGAAATAAACCAATCAGAGCTTCATCTCACATTCCCTTTAAGAGCAGACACGCTTGTTCCATGGCGGATTGCTATTATAACGGCGGATTTGCCAGGAGCGGATCACAGCCGAGGAGACCGGCGTTCTCGTCAGGGCCGTAAAACACAGAGAAGTGACATTGGGGATGGAGAAACACCCAGATTAGCTTCGGTTAAACAGGCGTATAATAATTTGGGTAAATGTGTAAGCTAGATTTATGCCTATTTTCAGAGTGCGAATTACCCCACCATAATTGGGGGGTACTGCTCCTTCACTTCTTCTATGACCATCATGGTCCACTACCATATCAATCCCCACCATGATCGCCAAGTGCAACATGTGTTGTGCAACACACATACAAGGTCTAAACATGCGACAAACTGATAATGAGTAGGCTACAGAATATCTCATTGTTATTATATATCCAAAAGAGAACTGTTTTGATCAACGTAACTTCTAACCAAAAGTTAGAAGTTAAGTGCACTGAAATACCATTCTAATTACTAGTAAAAAGTAATACATTTACAAGAAGCCTATTGCCTATTTCAGGGTTTTTCCTGGCTCAAAATGAGGCGGAGGTGGTAAAATCATAATAATGTATTTTAATAATAAGATGTGTATTTTTTTGTAGATCATCATATAGCCTAATGTGTTTCCCACATTTTTTTGTTGGTGGAGCTTGGTATCTCTAGGGGGGTTTTGAAAATTTTGTACATTTTAAAGATAAATTCATTAATCTGGTGCACTTTGAGTCACCCGAATCCACTATTAAAAATAACCCGCAAACCGCCCATATTCTTTGATTTAGATTTGCATCTAATCATCACATTACAATTATTCAAATTCTTAGTGTTAAGCATGATAATATGGTAACATATCACACTGAAGTAGGCTGATTTAAAATGAACATTTATTTAAAATAAAAGTTCTTCTTTTGGCAAAATTACATTTCCTTAATAGCCTTAACAGAGGCTTTACTCCATTCAAACTTAAATTGTCAATGTTTCATTACATCACTGTTTGAAAACATTTTTTGTACCTTTATAAAGGGCATTTTCCCCTAATTGTATTAAATGTATGCTCCATCTTTCATTTCAAATTCTTAAATTTGATAAATATATTCAAT
>NC_137144.1:28064108-28109108 GCF_949319135.1 Squalius cephalus
GGAGGGTAATTAGCTCCTGAGAAACGAGAGGAGCTGGGGATGAAGGAGGGTAATCAGCTCCTGAGAAACGAGAGGAGCTGGGGATGGAAGAGGGTAATGAGCTCCTGAGAAACGAGAGGAGCTGGGGATGGAGGAGGGTAATCAGCTCCTGAGAAACGAGAGGAGCTGGGGATGGAGGAGGGTAATTAGCTCCTGAGAAACGAGAGGAGCTGGGGAGGGAGGAGGGTAATTAGCTCCTTAGAAACGAGAGGAGCTTTGGATGGAGGAGGGTAATCAGCTCCTGAGAAACGAGAGGAGCTGGGGATGGAGGAGGGTAATCAGCTCCTGAGAAACGAGAGGAGCTGGGGATGGAGGAGGGTAATCAGCTCCTGAGAAACGAGAGGAGCTGGGGATGGAGGAGGGTCATTAGCTCCTGAGAAACCAGAGGAGCTGGGGATGGAGGAGGGTAATCAGCTCCTGAGAAACGAGAGGAGCTGGGGATGGAGGAGGGTAATCAGCTCCTGAGAAACGAGAGGAGCTGGGGATGGAGGAGGGTAATCAGCTCCTGAGAAACCAGAGGAGCTGGGGATGGAGGAGGGTAATCAGCTCCTGAGAAACGAGAGGAGCTGGGGATGGAGGAGGGTCATTAGCTCCTGAGAAACCAGAGGAGCTGGGGATGGAGGAGGGTAATCAGCTCCTGAGAAACGAGAGGAGCTGGGGATGGAGGAGGGTAATCAGCTCCTGAGAAACGAGAGGAGCTGGGGATGGAGGAGGGTAATCAGCTCCTGAGAAACGAGAGGAGCTGGGGATGAAGGAGGGTAATCAGCTCCTGAGAAACGAGAGGAGCTGGGGATGGAGGAGGGTAATGAGCTCCTGAGAAACGAGAGGAGCTGGGGATGGAGGAGGGTAATCAGCTCCTGAGAAACGAGAGGAGCTGGGGATGGAGGAGGGTAATTAGCTCCTGAGAAACGAGAGGAGCTGGGGAGGGAGGAGGGTAATTAGCTCCTTAGAAACGAGAGGAGCTTTGGATGGAGGAGGGTAATCAGCTCCTGAGAAACGAGAGGAGCTGGGGATGGAGGAGGGTAATCAGCTCCTGAGAAACGAGAGGAGCTGGGGATGGAGGAGGGTAATCAGCTCCTGAGAAACGAGAGGAGCTGGGGATGGAGGAGGGTCATTAGCTCCTGAGAAACCAGAGGAGCTGGGGATGGAGGAGGGTAATCAGCTCCTGAGAAACGAGAGGAGCTGGGGATGGAGGAGGGTAATCAGCTCCTGAGAAACCAGAGGAGCTGGGGATGGAGGAGGGTCATTATCTCCTGAGAAACCAGAGGAGCTGGGGATGGAGGAGGGTAATCAGCTCCTGAGAAACCAGAGGAGCTGGGGATGGAGGAGGGTAATCAGCTCCTGAGAAACGAGAGGAGCTGGGGATGGAGGAGGGTCATTAGCTCCTGAGAAACCAGAGGAGCTGGGGATGGAGGAGGGTAATCAGCTCCTGAGAAACAAGAGGAGCTGGGGATGGAGGAGGGTAATCAGCTCCTGAGAAATGAGAGGAGCTGGGGATGGAGGAGGGTAATCAGCTCCTGAGAAACGAGAGGAGCTGGGGATGGAGGAGGGTAATCAGCTCCTGAGAAACGAGAGGAGCTGGGGATGGAGGAGGGTAATTAGCTCCTGAGAAATGAGAGGAGCTGGGGAGGGAGGAGGGTGATTAGCTCCTTAGAAACGAGAGGAGCTGGGGAGGGAGGAGGGTAATCAGCTCCTGAGAAACGAGAGGAGCTGAGGATGAAGGAGGGTAATTAGCTCCTGAGAAACGAGAGGACCTGAGGATGGAGGAGGGTAATTAGCTCCTGAGAAACGAGAGGAGCTGAGGATGGAGGAGAGTAATTAGCTCCTGAGAAACGAGAGGAGCTGAGGATGGAGGAGGGTAATTAGCTCCTTAGAAACGAGAGGAGCTGGGGAGGGAGGAGGGTAATCAGCTCCTGAGAAACGAGAGGAGCTGGGGATGGAGGAGGGTAATCTCAGCTCCTGAGAAACGAGAGGAGCTGAGGATGGAGGAGGGTAATTAGCTCCTGAGAAACGAGAGGAGCTGGGGATGGAGGAGGGTGATTAGCTCCTTAGAAACGAGAGGAGCTGGGGAGGGAGGAGGGTAATCAGCTCCTGAGAAACGAGAGGAGCTGAGGATGGATGAGGGTAATTAGCTCCTGAGAAACGAGAGGACCTGAGGATGGAGGAGGGTAATTAGCTCCTGAGAAACGAGAGGAGCTGAGGATGGAGGAGAGTAATTAGCTCCTGAGAAACGAGAGGAGCTGAGGATGGAGGAGGGTAATTAGCTCCTTAGAAACGAGAGGAGCTGGGGAGGGAGGAGGGTAATCATCTCCTGAGAAACGAGAGGAGCTGAGGATGGAGGAGGGTAATTAGCTCCTGAGAAACGAGAGGAGCTGAGGATGGAGGAAGGTAATCAGCTCCTTAGAAACGAGAGGAGCTGGGGATGGAGGAGAGTAATTAGCTCCTGAGAAACGAGAGGAGCTGAGGATGGAGGAGGGTAATCAGCTCCTGAGAAACGAGAGGAGCTGAGGATGGAGGAGAGTAATTAGCTCCTGAGAAACGAGAGGAGCTGAGGATGGAGGAGAGTATTTAGCTCCTGAGAAACGAGAGGAGCTGAGGATGGAGGAGGGTAATCAGCTCCTGAGAAACGAGAGGAGCTGAGGATGGAGGAGGGTAATCAGCTCCTGAGAAACGAGAGGAGCTGTGGAGGGAGGAGGGTAATCAGCTCCTGAGAAACGAGAGGAGCTGAGGATGGAGGATGGTAATCAGCTCCTGAGAAACGCGAGGAGCTGGGGATGGAGGAGGGTAATCAGCTCCTGAGAAACGAGAGGAGCTGAGGATGGAGGAGGGTAATCAGCTCCTGAGAAACGAGAGGAGCTGAGGATGGAGGAGGGTAATCAGCTCCTGAGAAACGCGAGGAGCTGGGGATGGAGGAGGGTAATCAGCTCCTGAGAAACGAGAGGAGCTGAGGATGGAGGAGGGTAATCAGCTCCTGAGAAACGCGAGGAGCTGGGGATGGAGGAGGGTAATCAGCTCCTGAGAAACGCGAGGAGCTGGGGATGGAGGAGGGTAATCAGCTCCTGAGAAACGAGAGGAGCTGAGGATGGAGGAGGGTAATCAGCTCCTGAGAAACGAGAGGAGCTGAGGATGGAGGATGGTAATCAGCTCCTGAGAAACGCGAGGAGCTGGGGATGGAGGAGGGTAATCAGCTCCTGAGAAACGAGAGGAGCTGAGGATGGAGGAGGGTAATCAGCTCCTTAGAAACGAGAGGAGCTGGGGATGGAGGAGGGTAATCAGCTCCTTAGAAACGAGAGGAGCTGAGGATGGAGGATGGTAATCAGCTCCTGAGAAACGCGAGGAGCTGGGGATGGAGGAGGGTAATCAGCTCCTGAGAAACGAGAGGAGCTGAGGATGGAGGAGGGTAATCAGCTCCTGAGAAACGAGAGGAGCTGAGGATGGAGGATGGTAATCAGCTCCTGAGAAACGCGAGGAGCTGGGGATGGAGGAGGGTAATCAGCTCCTGAGAAACGAGAGGAGCTGAGGATGGAGGAGGGTAATCAGCTCCTTAGAAACGAGAGGAGCTGGGGATGGAGGAGGGTAATCAGCTCCTGAGAAACGCGATTGCTGTTGATAATACTGAGGAGCTTATATATGGATGCTGTGATAGGCGTCGTATTCCTATAGTTAGAGGATCAGCTGATGCGAGCTTGACTAACGTGACCTGCCAGAACTGACACTACGCTTGATTTCTGAGGACTTTATCACTGAATATCTTGTTTCACTTGAAAATGAATCACATTACGGCAGAAAAATTGGCTGCAAACATCATTTCATGTTGACTTTCAGAACAAGTGGTGGAAACAAATATAGTACTGAGTTACAAGCTAGCAGGACTAGTTAACTTTCCATCCTAATAAAAAAAACCCCTGAATTTCAGCTCAACGTTTCCCTCAAAATAAACATTAAAGATTCATTTGTGAGTATTTTTTCATCTGTGGTAATTTAGCTGACACGTGCTCCCAGATTGTTTTCGTCAGATATCTATAAAGGTTTCGCTGTCGTTCTGATGTTCTTTGTGGCCGTTTGGTTCAAAGCGTCTCTCAGTTTTGTTTCTGGAGAATATTTTTCTCTCCTGAACGTTTTGGCTGCTATTTCCGTCTCGTGTCGATCTCCTACTGTGCCCAGAAACTGTGTGTACATTCGTTTCTTCCACAAAACACTGAACAAAAACACAAATCTGCAATTAAATAATGTGGTGTTTCTGCATGATCTACTACAGCTTTAATTATACAATTCTCTTAGTGTAATTACTGTTAAAGACGTGTTTAATGCCTAATGATCATAATTTTCTAAATAAGAGAAGATATTTTCATAAGCAAACTTACTTAGTAAAGTAACAGCTCACCTCTTCTCAAAAAGACACATGATTTCAGGGAATTGTTGGTTATTGTTGTAGCAAACAGCAGAAACAATTCATTTAATTTCTAAGAAAGGTTCTCTGTGGCGTTAAGTCTGTAAGTTGTGTTGTATTTGAAGTCAGATGAGGAAATAATTGCTGTCCTGGGAGCAATTATCGCCTCAGACGTCTTGTAATCATCAGTTGTTTAGCTCCAGGTTTCCACACCGTAGCATTTCTCCAGCTCACAGGTTTCATTTAGTATTTTCTGCTGAGTCACGTCATGCTTTAGTTTGAAACTTTCCAAATATTCAAACTATAAAGTGAGCTTAAAAGGACAGTTCAGCAAAAACAATCTTGAAATAATCAAAACTTACATAGACTCACATAAAGTAAATCTCATTTGCTTGATGGTTTATATAATCTCCAAATGTAAACGATACTATCACCTGTTTCTAAACTGCTCAGTGTGAAGCATTAAGAAATTAAAAACATGAACATTATGAATTTCTATAAAAGCACTATACAAATAATTTTTTTTGTCCATATAGTGAAAGTCAATGGGGTCTAAATGCTCGTTCACACCAAGAATGATAACTATATTATCGTCCACACCAGCGCACGACATCGTTCTATAAGCGCTGCAGTTTTCGTCATCTGTCACTTTAAATGCTCGAGCTCTTTAAAGCAGGATGGATTCTGATTGGCTGTCAATGTTTTTATCATTCATCAAATCGCTCTGAAAGTGATTCCAACGATATTATTCTTCTGTGCTGTAATCGTTATAGTTGTGCTGTGCTATTCTTTTATATTTAGAAAGATTTTTAGAACGATGTCTTTATAGTTATAGTTATAGGTCCTTGGTGTGAAGGAGCCTTAATGTTGTTTTGGACCCAATTCACTTTTATTGTATCAACGAAAACAGTGGAAAAACAGTAGAGAATATGTGGGTTGGTATCAGTATCCGGACGGGCCGCCTGCAGGTGTGTGTGCATATGGAGGAGTGTATCAGCGTGTTTGTTTATGATTGTTTGTGTGTTTCTGCAGCGATGTGCTTGTTTTCGGAGCAGACGCTGGTGGAAGGACTGCGTTGTGCTGTTCATCATCCCTCTGGACTCTGCCAGCTGTTTGAATGCAGGGTACAAATCTTTACAACTGTACCTATGTATTGGTATAACATAAAATAATAATATTAATAATATGCATGTATGTTTATATATATATATATATATATATATAAATATACAGTATATATATATATATATATATATATATATATATATACACATACGTACAAACATACATACAAAATTATTTATAAAATCAAATTATTTATTTGATTTTACATATTGTTTTATATTTTATATATTTAAGTTATATATAAACATCAAATATATATAGACACCCTTAATATTTTATTTAAATATTATAAATATATATTTAATTAAACAAATATATTTAATGTTTTAGAAATTATAAAGTATATATGTGTGTGTATTTTGTGTATATATATATATATATATATATATATATATATATATATATATATATATACGTACTGTCAATGGATTACATGTATTTCAATGGATTTTTTCTACTTGCCCAGTCAGGCCAGGTCAGATTTTTGCTTGCTCTGCCAAAATATATAGATTAATCTTCATTAAAGCTACGGGAGTTATTCAGCCAAGAGCTGAAAGTTATGGCATCTTGATTAACATTAATGATGGACAGTAGCAGGTTTATTAGGCTGCTGTCACTTTAAGACCTGCCACGGATCTGACTGACCCTAAAGGGACATGGTGATGAAACAAAAATATGAGATGGGAGGACAAAACATTTTGCGAGAGAATGCAAAAGCATATGTTTTTTTGCATAAGTGCTCCGTAGACACGTATTAGATGTTCTCACAACTCTTTATGGTCATTCAAGACTTAACTCATTTAAGACATACAAAGACTCTTGCCAATAATGGGCATTTCGACCTAATTTTGCGTAATAGAACTCAATACAGTACAGTACGCTGTCTGGACTTCTTTTTCCTTCACGTTTTTATATTATTTTTCAGGATCGCACGATGCATAGAGTCACGAACACTGAGGACTGTCCCCCGCTCTCCTGTGCTGAATCTGATCAGATCTCACTCACAGACCGATGCTGCAAAGTCTGCAGAGGTACGGAACTATATCTGGCTTCATTCTGTACGGACAAACCTCTTTTAAAATCTGCTGATTGTTACTGAAAATACAATGATCGGTGTAATTAGTTTGACCTTTGGCTGACCTTTAGTGGTTCAGTGTTTCTAGCAGCTTAAATTCATCAATATAAATCCAACTCCTCGATAACACTTTACAATAAGGTTCATTAGTTAAAATTAGTTAACTACATTAATTAGCGTGAACGAATAATGAACTGCACTTGTACAGCATTTGTTAATCATTGTTAATGTTAATTTCAACATTTACTAATACATTATTAAAATCTTGTTAACATTAATTAATGCACTGTGAACTAACATGAACAAACAAAGAACAGCTGGATTTTTATTAAATAACGTTAAAGGAGAACTCCGGTCAATTTTAACATTGAGCTAATTTTTTTGTAAATTTGGAGTGCTGTCAATACAGAGAACAACGACAAAAATCGGTGTTGCCTACACCGTGTTATCCTCTTTTTAAAATTTGCACCCTGTTGACTTCAATGGGGCAATATTTAAACCTGCTTTTAGCCTCTTAACATCCTTGATGTGTCATTACAAGTGCACAGCCATGTGAGTGATTCCTTCAGAGTGAACACGAGTGAATCTGACTGCAGTAGATGTGAAAGAAATGGATAAAAATGATGTTATTTAAGCCAGCGCAAATACCTGTATTTACATCCTGTTTTCGGTTGAAGTCCAAAGTAGTCGATTGTCGAGTTCACGCGCATAGGTTTAGTTACCTATGATCACGCGCGTGAACTCGACAATCTACTACTTTGGACTTCAACCGAAAACAGGATGTAAATACAGTACATGAAGTTAATTAATATTACTCAGTACTTAAATATATAATTACACTGTAACAATGACACCTTAAAATAAAGTGTAACCCAAATGTATTGCTCATTGTTAGTTCATGTTAGTTAATACATTAACTAATGAACCTTATTGTAAAGTGTTACCAACTCCTCTATCTGGGGTTAAAGGTCACGACTTCTGCGCCGAGGACAACATCTGTGCGGAGAACTCGGCCTGCGTGAACTTGGACGCCGGCGCCAGTTGCAACTGCAAGAATGGCTTTCGGCCGCTACGCGAGGACAGCGCTTTCTGCGAAGGTGAGCCGGGGGGGGGGGTGTTTCCCGTTAAATTTATATAGTGCTTTTCTGGGTGCTCAAATCACTTCACATATGGAAGGGGGGAATCTCCTCATCCACCACCAATGTACAGCATCCACCTGGATGAGGCGACGGCAGCCATTTTGTGCCAGAACGCCCACCACAGCTTATTGGTGGAGACCGAGTGATGAAACCAATCAGTATATAGACCTTATGTAGCTCCGCCTCTTTTCAGCGCTGCGCTCGTTGTCTTTTGACTTCCAGTCTGTATTTTCACAGCGATTCTGCGTGTTTATGAATGAACGGCTCGTTTTAAAATCTTCCCGGTCGACTGACATTTGTTTAGTCATCTGCTTTAAACATCACAGTCCTCATGATAACTTTCGTTAACTTTACATTAAGTAAATCCACTTCAAAAGCTAATTACTCCTCGACAGCAATGCCATAGAAATATACAGAGCGACCGCAAAACGGAAGTTAAAAGACAATATTCTAAAGATGGCAGCGCCCTCGTTTCTCTGGCGCATAAGGTCTATATATATGAGGATGATTAGGAGGCCATGATGGACAGAGGCCAAATTTTCATTTTTCTCAGTTATTTTGCTTTATTTCCAGATTCAATCATAGACTCGTTTTTACGCACTAGAGCACATGCACACATGCGCACTCTTCAAAAACTACGCTTTATATCTCTTGACAAACTAAAAGACGTAAATGACATGTGTATGTACACTAAATAAAAGACAGGTTGTACTGAATGCCAGCTTGCTTATTTGTCTCAAGATCAGGATATTGAGTCCACATGTCATGCAAACTAGAAACTGCTTCTAACCACAGGACGAAATCTAGAGCTGTCGTTACACACACACAACTCTGCGATGCTGTTTGCGAATGTTCGTTGGAGCGATGGTTTCGGGAAACACGACTCATTGAACTGCTGATAACGACGGAACTTGCGACCATAGTTGGCTAACGATGAACGATAACGACTCACCCCTGGTCAGCTGATCTGACAGATAATCCGCTCCTTTCCAGGCCGTGTTGCTGCAGAACACGTGTGACATTTACATGCGCTTACACTGCGGGAAATGAATCATAATTACAGAAAGATGAAGAACAGGAATTTATACAGCGTTAGAGCCGTCGGCTGATTTTAATATTCCTGGATATACATTATTATTCCAGGACATGTGTATAATGGCTTTTCTTGTGATAATTGGATTTTTCTCTTGTTAAAATGCTGCAGAATCAAGTGTTGACATAAAATTAGGTCATCATTAAAGAGGAATTTAATTCAATGCTTCCGATACGACGCTAATGTGAGCCAACATGTAATATATATATATATATATATATATATATAAATACACACACACACACATATATATTGTTTTTTATTAGAACAAAAATTTGACAATATTAATACGCTATTAACATATTATGAATTACTGATAATATAAATATAATAAATAGCATTTTCCAACCGTCATGTTTACGTGAGTCGGCTGTTAGCGCTCATGTTTCATGTATACATTCATGAACAAAACACTGTGAATATTAAATCAAAACGATATATTGAGATCTATTTGATGCTTTTCTCATCTAGAAAGCACAAAATAATCTGTCAGGCTGATATGCGACTAGTTTGACTAATTAATCAACATTTCTTGTTATTCTATAATTTATTCAATGACATTTCTGAATTGATTGACAGCTCTAAAAAATAAAGAATTCTCCCTTATCTGTGTTTTTTTTTCACGCTCATGACTAATTAACCAAGCGGCATTATTGATGCACGACTAGAATCCGTCAGATTCCTCTCTTGCTTTGGCATCTTAATTGGCTGCTATTGCGTTTGGGTGTGTGAGTAAGTCATCAATGTCTTTCCCCTCCACCTTCCTCATCCTCCTTTTCCCCTCTCAAAGCCGAGAGAGCCGAGCTTCGGATGGCCTACTTTTGTTGAATGTCTAATGACTCCGGCTGTGTTTCTGGGGACGTCACCTCCCCGCACATCAGTCGGATCTCTAATGAAACCTTTTCATCTCGCCGGCTAAAAATAAACCCGTGCGGATGACCCAGCCGATGCTCACGTGCTCGGCCGGTCAGGTAATTATCAAAGACCAGGAGGATGTGAATAATTAAAGATGCTATCAGACACGCCGGCTTAAAGCAAGTTCGACGGGCGGTTCTGCCTAAACGTTCCCACGGGACTCCGTTTTTATGTGAAGGACTCGGGAAAAATCAATAGGATGTGATGTTTACGTCTCCCGAGAGTCTCTCTTCCGTTCAGTGACACATGAAACTAATGCTTATACAATGTTCAGGGTAACACCGAAAGAGCCGTTCAGGGGAACTTTCCCAAACAACGCCGTAACTCGCTGCTTCACTATCATAGTACGACACATCATTGAAGAAATCAACTAGCGAGTCACAACTTTTTCCCGAAACCATATCGTCGTAAATTGGTCGTTCAACCACGTTGGTTAATGATCTCACGCAGGTAGTGGAGTAATAACTTATTTAATGAATCTGTTTGAGATCGAATTAACGCTAGATGTTTTGCTATAAATTACAATCATGTCATTTGAGGACTATTTCTCATTTTTCTCAGTTATTTTGCTTTATTTCCAGATTCAGTCATAGACTCGTTCTTACGCACTAGAGCACGTTCACACATGCGCACTCTTCAAAAACTGTGCTTTAAATCTCTTGACAAACTAAAAGATGTAAATGACATTTGTATATATTCTACATAAAAGACAGATTGTACTGAATGTCAGCTTGCTTATTTTGCTCAAGATCAGGATTTATTGAGTCCACATGTCATGCAAACAAGAAACTGCTTCTAACCACTAGTCGAGATCTAGAGCTGTCGTTACACACACACACACAACTCTGCGATGCCGTTTGCGAATGTTCGTTGGAACGATGGTTTCGGGAAACACTGACTCGTTGAACTATTCTGATAACGACGGAACTTGCGACCATAGTTGTCTAACGATGCTTTTGGGAAACAAACCCCTGGACGCTGTCCGATCTAGTTCCACGCTCCGACGGGAAGGGGAACTGCGGGAGAAGAGATCAAAGCACGGATGTGTTTTGAAATAGAAAGGAAATATAAAAAAGGCCATGTGTAACCCAGAAATGTTGGCTGGTGAGACGGATACACCAGCAGTGTCCCACTTCCACACTCATTTGTCACCTCTTTCTTTTTAACCTTGCTGGTCAGGATGAAACACCTGGCGCTGAGGTTTCCATCATTAACTGGAGGAGAATATCTGCTTTTAGTGTCAGAAATCCAAAGCATTTGCAAATTCTGGTTGTTTAACACAATAAATGATGTTTTCACAGCTGGGCAGCAAGACTGAAATCATACGGTGGCTGGAGATATTAGAGTCTCAGTTTTTGCTAGAAATTATATTACAAATGATCAATATATGGTAATGCATATTTTTTGTATAACCCTCATGTGAATGAAATATTTTAGAAATGAAAGTTGCTTTATCTTATTTGATTATTTTCTTATAAATTTACATCTTGGTGATACATATATTTAATATTGTTTTAAACTGTTAATAATTAATTCATTTAAATTCACATTATAACTGTTTAAATAAAAGTAATGTCAAATACATAATATTAATAAATAAACAAGCAAATAACCATATATATATATATGAAGTGAAAATAATAATAGCTTTAATCGGCCGATACCGATACATCGGTGCACCTCAAATATATATAATATTACTTTTGTTTTACTGCTATAATATTTATATATATATATATATATATATATATACACTCACCTAAAGGATTATTAGGAACACCATACTAATACTGTGTTTGACCCCCTTTCGCCTTCAGAACCGCCTTAATTCTATGTGGCATTGATTCAACAAGGTGCTGAAAGCATTCTTTAGAAATGTTGGCCCATATTGATAGGATAGCATCTTGCAGTTGATGGAGATTTGTGGGATGCACATCCAGTGCACGAAGCTCCCGTTCCACCACATCCCAAAGATGCTCTATTGGGTTGAGATCTGGTGACTGTGGGGGCCATTTTAGTACAGTGAACTCATTGTCATGTTCAAGAAACCAATTTGAAATGATTCGAGCTTTGTGACATGGTGCATTATCCTGCTGGAAGTAGCCATCAGAGGATGGGTACATGGTGGTCATAAAGGGATGGACATGGTCAGAAACAATGCTCAGGTAGGCCGTGGCATTTAAACGATGCCCAGTTGGCACTAAGGGGCCTAAAGTGTGCCAAGAAAACATCCCCCACACCATTACACCACCACCACCAGCCTGCACAGTGGTAACAAGGCATGATGGATCCATGTTCTCATTCTGTTTACGCCAAATTCTGACTCTACCATCTGAATGTCTCAACAGAAATCGAGACTCATCAGACCAGGCAACATTTTTCCAGTCTTCAACTGTCCAATTTTGGTGAGCTCGTGCAAATTGTAGCCTCTTTTTCCTATTTGTAGTGGAGATGAGTGGTACCCGGTGGGGTCTTCTGCTGTTGTAGCCCATCCGCCTCAAGGTTGTGCGTGTTGTGGCTTCACAAATGCTTTGCTGCATACCTCGGTTGTAACGAGTGGTTATTTCAGTCAAAGTTGCTCTTCTATCAGCTTGAATCAGTCGGCCCATTCTCCTCTGACCTCTAGCATCAACAAGGCATCTTCGCCCACAGGACTGCCGCATACTGGATGTTTTTCCCTTTTCACACCATTCTTTGTAAACCCTAGAAATGGTTGTGCGTGAAAATCCCAGTAACTGAGCAGATTGTGAAATACTCAGACCGGCCCGTCTGGCACCAACAACCATGCCACGCTCAAAATTGCTTAAATCACCTTTCTTTCCCATTCTGACATTCAGTTTGGAGTTCAGGAGATTGTCTTGACCAGGACCACACCCCTAAATGCATTGAAGCAACTGCCATGTGATTGGTTGATTAGATAATTGCATTAATGAGAAATTGAACAGGTGTTCCTAATAATCCTTTAGGTGAGTGTATATATATATTAGAGATGCACCAATGTATTGGCCAATAATCAGTATCGGCCAATTTAAGCATATTTAAAGTATTTTCAGTTCATTTTCACTTATATACATACATATACATACATATATACATATATATATATATATATATATATATATATATATTTAATATTTAAATTTAAGTGTATATATATGTACATACTTTTATGTAAATTCTTTGTATTTATTAACATTTATTTAAAAGTTGTTAGTAAATAAATAATTATATATATATAGAGAGAGAGATGGGTGAGACACATTTGAAGTTACTGTACTAGAACAATGTTTTGTTGTATAAACGTACAACACACGTCAAAAATCAGGCAGTATGTAATGTCATCATATCCAACGCCTCGTTTCACCTGATATTAAGAGTCAGCAGGATAATTAGGGAACCTCGGGTTCAAACCCATGATGTTGTTGTGGAATTTCATCTACTGTTACTGAAAATCCCCAAACACCACCGGGGCGAAGCTTTCCCGTCGTCGTCTCGCGATCTCCAGCATCAGGAGATTCAGAAACACGTTTCCTTTTTTCATTATGCAGACGGAGTCTCTCTCAAGAAGCACTACATAGTTCTTTAAAGGCGTCATGAGCATTGGCAGGATAAAAATAGCACACGTCTGTGCTGATGAGATCAGTCCCGTTTCAATATTTCATACGTGATGTTGTAGGGCGTGAGCTCGAGGGAATACTGAACTCCTTCCTACAGATTCTCTTTCACACACACACACGCCCAGCTCCTGTAGAAAAGCCTGTTCTCAGCGCGATTCACGCTGCTCTGGCGCATAATAAAGGTTTCAGTCATGAGAGAGAGAGAGAGAGAGAGAGAGAGAGAGAGAGAGAGAGAGAGAGAGACAGAGACAGACTGAAGGGCGAAGAGTGTCCTCATTATTCCAGACCGAGACAGAGCCATTTAATGCTTTTCACTGGGAGTTACAGTAGATCAGAAGTCTCACCAAGGCTGCATTTATTTGATCAGAAATACAGGAAAAATTGTGGAATATTTACAGCTGTTTTCTATGTGATTATATAGTAAAGTGTAATTTATTCCTGTGATCAAAGCTGAATTTTCAGCATCATTACTCCAGTCTTCAGTGTCACATGATCCTTCAGAAATCCGGCGTTTATATAGTATTGAAACACAGTTCCAGCTCTTAAGCTGTGGTAGATCTGCAGTGTGATAAATCCATTCAGACCTGCAGAATAGCTGGATGTCCTTGACGCTGTGAAGGCTTGAGTTCACCTTGTTAATTTGCAGTTATTCAAGCCATTTAAATGAGATATATCAAAAGCAGCGTGTACATTAACTGACAGGCTGATTGCGGCATGAACTCGCGCACGATGTCATTTCCTGCAGGTCTGAGCAGGAAATGACTGTAGGTGATCGGGGGTAATTGGCGCTGACTGTAAAAGTGCAGCTGAATCCCAAATGTAATTAGATGAGATGAGAGTGACGGCTGAACCTGACGCTGGTTTAAGGAAGATTGTAGGGCTGAACACCCGGAAATAGTCAGAATAGAGAGCATATTTAAAGTGTTTTTTATCCATCTTCATCTTTCTTTAGTGTGTAATGTTGCTGTTTGATCATGAAAAAGCTCAAGTTCTTCTCTATATCAGTGGTAGTGTTTCTGAACTCATTGTAGTCTTGAGTTTCTTCTGGGATCGAACACGTCACAACATTCCTCATTATAATAATTCATACGCAGAATAAAGGGGCGGGGCCTGGTTGAGTTAGTCAGTAGTGTGTTAAACTGGTGGTTATGGAAAGGGGCGGGACATTTCCCAAACACACTCAAAGCGCTCGACCAATCACAACACACTGCTCCAGCCGACCAATCAGAGCACAGTGTGCTTTTCAGAAGGAGGGGCTTCATAGAGACAGGAAGTAAACAGAGCGTTACTGACAGACTGGGAAGAGAGGAGCCGCAACAATGGAGAATATGAGGGAAATAATCAACATTCAAGCATGAAAACCTGTTCTAGTAGAGACTAAAAACCATAAGTCTTTGAAAAAGAAATAATATAGGCTCTTTAATTCAGTGAGTTCTTACAGTTGGTTGTACTGGTGTCGATCACTCGGATTTCCAGTGTAAAATTTGGGATTAGATGAAATACCACTATAGGCCTCATTGATGAAGCACTGGCAGAATTAATTTCTGTGTAAATCTGACACACAAATCTGTGTAAATAGGAATTAATATTCTATAACTATTTACATCTTTGAATTAATACATGAATGGATCGAACGTCCAGCTCTCACAGCCTCGTTTTCAATAGAAATGAAAAATGAATGAATGAATGCATGAAAAAAATCAATTCAATAAAAACGGCACAAATGCAAAATGAATGACAAATTAATTAAGTGAATAAATAAATAAATAAATGTTTTTCTTTTCATACTCTCTCTGTTAACCCTCTGAGGTCTGAGCTGTTTTCTGGGCCTGGAGGTGTTCTGACATGCTCTGACATTTGTGCTTATTTCTGTTACTTGTGACATTTTCATGGCTAAAGTCTGATTACACTGTATTCAGCACAAACTCTGCTACAATAATATATCAGCAGCATGTATATAAAAGTTTGTAGTTTTGAGATAATAACATTTATGCGTGGTTTGTGAAAAAACAAAAAAAAATGTCACTGAAATAAGCTCATGAAACCCATACTGATTATTTCTTCATAAGACTTTTGAAAATTGTATCACGTAGCCCAGAATATTTGCTTCAAAACTATGTGAAAATCATCCTGACTGCTCATTCAGAGAAGACAATATATTGATTTAAAAATTTTACGACGTGTTTTGTGTGAGAAAGCTCTATGCAAGAGGCGTGGACATCTCATTATTATGTAAGCTTTTCTCACCTGAGAAAGACAAAAGACACTCCCTAATGGCCCTATTAGGAGCTACCAGGCCCTGCCATTCTGAGCAACCTTGCACAAAGAATGAGGAGATTTAAAAAAGAATGGCTTTTTGATTGTTTTTAATGTATTTACAACACAAAAAAACCCCACATTATTTAACACACTGAACTAAAGACAGAGACTTGAACTGTCACACACCTTTGTGCCATTCCTGAAACATAGTAGGCTACATACCTTTCATTTCCATGGTGTTTGATTTTTCACTTTAGCATGTTCATGTATGGAGACTTATGTGAATGTTGAAGTCAGCAGGACTTATCAGTGGCATCTTGTTCCTCTAAAAACAACAACAACAACAAAACAGCTGTGAACATGCTGATATCAAGAGAAATGCTGCACAATTTGGGGAATATATTTTAGATTTTTCAGGTTAAAATAGCTTTTTAAAATGTACAGAATACACACACACATATATATATATTAGCCTACTTTTACCATGCTGTGTTTTATTAGAATATAAAAACATCCTCGTGTTGAACACGTAGGCTATACAAGCACTGAAAGGTTGCCTATCATTCTAGTTCACATTTCACATTTCATGTTTCTGTCTACATGTACATATATGACATTAGGCTTAGTTCATGTTTTTACTCCAAACTCATTTCATAACATACATTTTAATCTGGCACGACCAGTTTAACATGTCTTACCTTAAAAATCTTCTCATCTTCAAATCGCGTTCTTCTGAGGTAAATCCGAGGTAAATTCAAGGTAAACAGCACAGCACAGCACAGCTTACAGTTGTCCAAACCCGATGAAAGCAGAGAAGAGTAAGTTACGAAGTCTCTGCTTCTTTGTTTTGAGGTGATGAGGGCGTTTACAGGTCTGCGTTTCTCCGCATGGATCATTTGCATGTCAATCGCTCGTGCGCGCGTGGGTGTGGTCACATTATAGTTAATGAGGACGCGTTTGAGAAACTGTACATGCCGCTGCATTCGTATGGATTTCTTAAAAATAGAATATTTGTTTTTTATATAATTTACATACTTTAAAAATAGAGATTCCAAGCGTTGTATAGACATGCGTTTCAAGTCTGTGTGACAAACATTCGCTGAGTTACAGGTCATTTTCTGTCGCGTTTCAGAATGAGTTTCACATTGAGACAGACGGCAGAACGCGCATCATGTTTATTTTCTTTGTTTTACGAAAAACACAACATTTTGTTTTTATTATGAGTGTACACAAATAAAAGAAGACATTTAACAGTTTTGAATGATGTACAATACAAGTATGTAAAATCAAAATCAACAGAGTAATTTGCACTGATATAAAAAAAAACGAGCAGATCACGCCGGCGTGATTGCCGACCTCAGGGGGTTAAAAGTAAAAAGTAAAAAATGGAAAACTGCAAAAATGGAAAATGAATGAACAATTGAAGTAAGTGACTTAATAAAAAAAGGAAAAAAGTAAATAAAAAAATTGTGTGATTTTCTTTTCATACTGTTAAAAAAGTTGTATAAATAAAATTTTGTGAAAATTTTGTGATTTATAAAATATTAAATTTGATAAATAAATGAATAAATAAATAGAAACAAATGTGAAAATGAAATTGATCAATAAATAAATAAATAATTGCATGCTTTTCTTTTCATACTGTCCCTGTTAAAAAAAGGAAAAATGCAAAAATGGAAATGAATAAATGCATGAATAAAATTAGTTTGCCAGCTTCCACATTCGTGTCAAGAAACAACTGAAAAATACACACAAAAAACAATAACAATGGATGAATGAATAAATGAATAAATAAATAAGGGAATAAATAAATAAGTAAGGGTATAAATAAATAAATATTGTCTATTCTGATGGATGTCTGTTGAATTTATTACTATTACCATTTATGGATTTCCCCAGGATCAGACTGAATCTGTGGATTGAATTTAAGGTGAAATCGATGAATTCTACAAAACGGATTTAAACCCAAGACTATTTCACTTTTATTGATGACGTTTTAAATACATTAAACAATCAAACATAATCACAGATTCCATGACTCTGAATTCTCATTCCTGAACTGAATCATTTCTGCTTTTAAAGGACAAATCAAAACACATCTGTTTTCTATACCTTTAAATCAGTGATCATTTTAGTTTGCTTTTTTTCTCTTCTATTTCTGTGTGACATTGTAAAGCTCATTGGTCAACTTGTGTTGTTTTAATTGTGCTATATAAATAAAGTTGCTATTGCTATTGCTATAGTCATAGTCTATTCATAGTCTAATCCGTCTTAAACCGGTTGCTAAAGTTGCAGGTCTGATCTGGTTTTTACTGCTCAACCAGTTTAGGCCAGCTAAAAAAAAACACCTACTGTTCTCCATCTAGTATCTTAAACCGGATTTATCTCTTTTTTCCTCCCTGAACTCCAAACTTCTGCGGTGTAAATGGGAATTGATCACCATGTGGGATTGTCGTAGAGCTGTGGTCTGATGACAAACGAGAGGCTGTTGTCAGTCTATTCTCCTCGGGTCTCACGGGACGGGAATCACCCGCTCTACGAGTCGCACAGCTTCGTTTTCCGTTAAAAGAGCGCTTTATACGAGGCAAAACAATTCATTAGGATTAATACGGCCTGCCAGAGTCAGTTTCGCACTCGCTGCGGCTTCGGGAAGTTTATTCACTTTATTGCTCTTGCCTCTGAATGCCAGCGAGGCTCTTCAGATAGTAGCATGATTTATTGGCTGTGAGAGCGAGTTAATGAGACTATAGTCACGCTTTCAGAGGACTAGTCGTCAACGCCACCTTTTCATGTGTTTGTCATCATGCCAAACCTCATTAATTATTTAAGGCGCTTTCAAGGTTTCTTCTGTTGGCCAGGAAGGACATTAGATCCACTGCATGTGTTCGAGTGGGTCTTAATGACTGCAGACGCTAAACTGGATCATTAGTAGAAGCACCACAGGTTAGTTGTTGAGAAACATCCTTTTGAATTAATAAATAACACTGGTTCTTAATGGCCATCGATTGAGAAAGAGATGGAGCAGAAGGGGGGTGTAGTAACATCATACTACTCATGCTAACTTGTCAAACCTTCATCCCGAGTGCGACAAAAATCATGCTTTGGTAAATCATAATTATGAGAAGAAGAAGAAAAATCTAAATTCTGAGATAGAAAGTTGAAATTAAGACATAAGTTGAATTTGACATACTAAGTCATAATTATGACATAGAAAGTTGAAATTCTGACTTTAAATAGTTGAAATTATGACAAAAAGGTGAAGGTATGATATAAAAAGTTGAAATTATGACATTCTAAATCATTATTTTAAAGTTAGAATTTCAACTTGTCATAGTTAAAAAGTTAAAAATCTGACTTTAAAAAACTTTAAAAAGTTCAACCTCATTGACTTTTTGTCAATTTCAACTTGTTATAATTATGAATTTTTAAGTCATAATTTGACTGTCATAATTTCAACTTGTCAATAGTTAATTTTAATCATAATTTCAACTTTTTATCATTCGATATGTAATGTAAATTTAGACTTTTTAATCTCATAATTACGGCTTTTAAGTCAGAATTTAAACTAATTGTGAGTTTGTGTGTGTAACTATGTGTGTGTGTGTGTGTGTGTTTGTGTGTGTGAGAGTGTAAGTGTGTTTAAGTGTGTGCTTGTAAGTGTGTGTGAGTGTGCAGATGTGTGTGTTTGAGTGTGTGTTTGTAAGTGTGTGTGTGTGTGCAAGTGTGTGAGTGTGTTTCAGTGTGGTGCACCTGTGTTTGGGATGGCAGCCACAGATCTGTGGGAGGTGAATGGTTATTATTTTAGCACTGGGTCTGTCAGGCACACACACACACACACACACACACACACACACACACACACAGTGTGTTATCTTCCCGCCGGCAGACAGACAGCACTGGAGCTGAGAGATAGAGCGAGACAGCAGGAGGAAAATAAGGCAGATAGAAAACACATAATGCCACCCACAGCATGAAGGCGTCTTGGCCCAAATGACACACAAACCAGCGCTTCTCTGGTGGGCCGTGACCCGAAATGGCAGATCTGTTCTGATGGGTCACGGTCAATGCTGAAAAACTGTGCTGAATGCAAGCAATGAAATACAAATACCTGTATAATCTTGAGATTAAGAGTTCAAGGAGCACAATATATACACCGCTTATCAACTTTTAAAATATTATTTTTCTGCTCAAATCTCACAATCTTGCATCTATCATGCAAACACACACACACACACACACACGCACACACACACACACGCACACACACACTCTCACACACACTCTCACACACACACACACACACACACACACTACTGGTTGATAGTGTATTTTGAAGTTAATTTGGCCTATGCTATATTTGAACTGTTAGGTTACTGATATTATCGTCAGACACACTGTTCGTACGCTCTGGTTTAATGGCTTGTAATACCGTGGCTCAGATCGTTTATCTTGGCTGTTTATTCCATGCCTGACTTGTTTACTCCTGTCAAGATCCTCGTCCACATTTACTCTGAAGCAGACCGTGTGTCTCCGTCAGCCCTGATTCATGAGCACTTAGCTGTGATTGATTTCCCTTCGCTGCAGAGAACACAGGACAAAAACCCCAAAAAGAAGATGGATTTCCTTCTATTTCGTTATCTCTCACACAAACGACGGCACATTCAACCCGGGATCCTCCAATGCTAATGTGATGAAGAGGAAAACCGGAGTGAAGGCGCTCTATCGGCCGCAGCCATCAGTGATGAACAAAAGGAAAACCGGAGTGAAGGCGCTCTATAGGCCACAGTCATCAGTGATGAACAAAAGGAAAACCAGAGTGAAGACGCTCTATAGGCCACAGCCATCAGTGATGAACAAAAATAAAACAGGAGTGAAGACGCTCTATAGACCACAGTCATCAGTGATGAACAAAAGGAAATCAGGAGTGAAGACGCTCTATAGACCACAGCCATCAGTGATGAACAAAAGAAAACCAGGAGTGAAGACGCTCTATAGGCCACAGTCATCAGTGACGAACAAAAGTAAAACAGGAGTGAAGACGCTCTATAGACCACAGCCATCAGTGATGAACAAAAGGAAATCAGGAGTGAAGACGCTCTATAGGCCACAGTCATCAGTGATGAACAAAAGAAAACCAGGAGTGAAGACGCTCTATAGGCCACAGTCATCAGTGATGAACAAAAGGAAAACCAGAGTGAAGACGCTCTATAGACCACAGTCATCAGTGACGAACAAAAGGAAATCAGGAGTGAAGACGCTCTATAGGCCACAGTCATCAGTGATGAACAAAAGGAAAACCAGAGTGAAGACGCTCTATAGGCCACAGTCATCAGTGATGAACAAAAGGAAATCAGGAGTGAAGACGCTCTATAGACCACAGTCATCAGTGATGAACAAAAGGAAAACCGGAGTGAAGACGCTCTATAGACCACAGCCATCAGTGATGAACAAAAGGAAAACCGGAGTGAAGACGCTCTATAGGCCACAGTCATCAGTGATGAACAAAAGGAAAACAGGAGTGAATTCGCTCTATAGACCACAGTCATCAGTGATGAACAAAAGGAAAACAGGAGTGAAGACGCTCTATAGACCACAGTCATCAGTGATGAACAAAAGGAAAACCGGAGTGAAGACGCTCTATAGACCACAGTCATCAGTGATGAACAAAAGGAAAACAGGAGTGAAGACGCTCTGTAGACCACAGTCATCAGTGATGAACAAAAGGAAAACAGGAGTGAATTCGCTCTATAGACCACAGCCATCAGTGATGAACAAAAGGAAAACAGGAGTGAAGACTCTCTGTAGACCACAGTCATCAGTGATGAACAAAAGGAAAACAGGAGTGAAGACGCTCTGTAGACCACAGTCATCAGTGATAAACAAAAGGAAAACAGGAGTGAAGACGCTCTATAGGCCACAGCCATCAGTGATGAACAAAAGGAAATCAGGAGTGAAGACGCTCTATAGACCACAGTCATCAGTGATAAACAAAAGGAAATCAGGAGTGAAGACGCTCTATAGACCACAGCCATCAGTGATGAACAAAAGGAAAACAGGAGTGAAGACGCTCTATAGACCACAGTCATCAGTGATGAACAAAAGGAAAACAGGAGTGAAGACGCTCTATAGACCACAGTCATCAGTGATGAACAAAAGGAAAACAGGAGTGAAGATGCTCTGTAGACCACAGTCATCAGTGATGAACAAAAGGAAAACAGGAGTGAAGACGCTCTATAGGCCACAGCCATCAGTGATGAACAAAAGGAAATCAGGAGTGAAGACGCTCTATAGACCACAGTCATCAGTGATGAACAAAAGGAAAACAGGAGTGAAGACGCTCTATAGACCACAGTCATCAGTGATGAACAAAAGGAAATCAGGAGTGAAGACGCTCTATAGACCACAGTCATCAGTGATGAACAAAAGGAAAACAGGAGTGAAGACGCTCTGTAGACCACAGTCATCAGTGATGAACAAAAGGAAAACAGGAGTGAAGACGCTCTGTAGACCACAGTCATCAGTGATAAACAAAAGGAAAACAGGAGTGAAGACGCTCTATAGGCCACAGCCATCAGTGATGAACAAAAGGAAATCAGGAGTGAAGACGCTCTATAGACCACAGTCATCAGTGATGAACAAAAGGAAAACAGGAGTGAAGATGCTCTGTAGACCACAGTCATCAGTGATGAACAAAAGGAAAACAGGAGTGAAGACGCTCTATAGACCACAGTCATCAGTGATGAACAAAAGGTAAACAGGAGTGAAGACGCTCTATAGACCACAGTCATCAGTGATGAACAAAAGGAAATCAGGAGTGAAGACGCTCTATAGACCACAGTCATCAGTGATGAACAAAAGGAAAACAGGAGTGAAGACGCTCTATAGACCACAGTCATCAGTGATGAACAAAAGGAAAACAGGAGTGAAGACGCTCTATAGGCCACAGCCATCAGTGATGAACAAAAGGAAATCAGGAGTGAAGACGCTCTATAGACCACAGCCATCAGTGATGAACAAAAGGAAAACAGGAGTGAAGACGCTCTATAGACCACAGTCATCAGTGATGAGCAAAAGGAAAACAGGAGTGAAGACGCTCTATAGACCACAGTCATCAGTGATGAACAAAAGGAAAACAGGAGTGAAGACGCTCTATAGGCCACAGCCATCAGTGATGAACAAAAGGAAATCAGGAGTGAAGACGCTCTATAGGCCACAGTCATCAGTGATGAACAAAAGGAAATCAGGAGTGAAGACGCTCTATAGACCACAGTCATCAGTGATGAACAAAAGGAAAACAGGAGTGAAGACGCTCTATAGACCACAGTCATCAGTGACGAACAAAAGGAAATCAGGAGTGAAGACGCTCTATAGACCACAGTCATCAGTGATGAACAAAAGGAAAACAGGAGTGAAGACGCTCTATAGACCACAGCCATCAGTGACGAACAAAAGGAAAACAGGAGTGAAGACGCTCTATAGACCACAGCCATCGTCACTGATTGTTCGTCACTGATGACTGATTTCCTTTTCCTGTGGTGTTCTTTCGACGCGGCCCAAAACATTTTTTTTTTCAAAAATTCACCTTAAAAAAACATACCTTCAAATAAAAACATGTATGTTAGTTGGAATGATGCTGAAATAAAATAAAATATAAATATTAGTTGAAAAACTTACAAAAAAAAAAAAAAATTAGAACTTTTTGTCATAAAGTGAAATAAGTTTGTTGAAGCACTAAAACTAACTTTAATTTTAACTTTGGTAACTAGCTGAAATAAAATATGTTTAAGTTTATTTTCATATTTAGTTTCATTTGAGTTAATATTTATTTTATTTAAAGCAACAACATTTTTTATTTTTTATAATAACCCTGGCATGCACAGGTACTAGTATCAAGGTCAGTAAAAACTAGTGAAAAACTAGTCTAACTAGTCTAAATAAAGTTACTGACCTATAACAGTACGAGTTGAGTAAAGGTGGTTTGATTCAGGCGTGTGTGTTTTGTAGGCAATGGATGTGAGTTCTTTCGTTACTGTGGGATGGTAATTCCTGGTTATTCCTTGAAATAACAGAGGAGGTTCTTTAACTAAACGAGTTACAGAAGAGAAGCAGCTGAGGTTATGCTGAAGGACGCAAGTTCGAAGTAAATCAGGTTAAAGTTTCATTTGAAGTCCTGAGCCATAAAGCCACTCTGAATTCATCACAAATGCAGCAGTTCGGCTGGTGAAAATTCATAAGGCTTTTTATTAGATCTGTAAGTCTATGAGATTTGATTTAATACCTTTTATTTGATCTGGCTGCGATAAATTCAAGGAGTCATGACACATGAGCAGGGCGATCACTCTGCCCTCTGTTTCCTCCAAACTTTTCCCAGAAATGTCAAGGTTTTCATCTTCCCCTAGTGGCGCATAATGCCTTTTAAAAAGTCACAGAATTCATAATACGGACTCTTGAATCTACGACAAAAGTCCTATCTTTCAGTAATTTTAATTTAAAGAATGGCGGGTTGTTAACTTGTTTCCATTCAGAGGAAAAATAAAAATTTTCAACTATATAAGCAGCCAATGTTGCCAGATTCAAGGTGTTTAATGCAAAGAGTTAAACTTTAAAAATCTTGATAAAACTAACGAGCATGTTGCACACGATGATTTATAGTTTTAACGCAAACTAATCAAACTGATTCACTGAAACAAAAAATTTATGGAATCAAAACAACTGATTCACAGAAATGATTCAAACATCTGAAATCTTTAAGAATTTTAAGTTTAGAGACGTTAATATATATAAAAAGTTTATACTCAAGTCACAGGTGTGAAAGTGGCACTAAAATCTTTGCTTCTGCAAATATTGCAAATATGCATTTTATGTACACTATAAAATTTTTTTTTATTTAAGTTGTAAATAAAAATTATTGGAAAACGTTTTACAAGAAAATACTGTAGTTAAAAATTTCACATTTAATTCAATGTTAGTTGCCATTGTAATTATTTGTGAAATTTACTAGCAACTTCTGAGTAAAAATCAGTGTATTGTTTTTAATACATTTTATTTTTTTACTTTTTATTGTTATTTTTATTTTTATGGACCTTTTATGATTATTTTTAAGTTATTTTTTCTGTAAAGCACTTTTGAATTATCATTTCATTTATTTATTTTTAATAAATTTTTATATTAATTTTTAATCAAGTTTTTTTTATTACTTTTTGTCGTTACTTTTATTTCTTATGATTATTTTAAATACTTTTTATTGAAAGCACATTGTATATCATTTATTTTGTTACATTTCTTATGCAACTTTATGATTATTTTTTAAATATTAAATACATTTTAAATAAAAATGATACATTTTAATGTTTTTTTTTTTTACTTCTTATACATCCTTTACGATTATTTTTACAATTTGATGCTTTTATTTGTTTAGAATAAATAAATAAATATTTATTTCTTACTTTTTTATAATTTTTATGTCTTATGCACTTTTATGATTCTTTTTAAAATTCTTTTCAAATAAAGCTCTTTGAATTACCATTGCGTATGAAATGTGCTATATAAATACACTTGCCTTGGCAAATATTGAATATCTGGTAAATATTTGATATCTGGGCCCCATCATGGTAAACGTATTTGACTGGCGGCTTCAAGCGAGCAGCGTTTCGATCATGCTGAAGTCTTGACTCCTCTGCTGATCTGCTGTGTTTGTGCAGATATCGACGAGTGTGTGGAGGGGAGGCACTACTGCCGCGAGAACACACAGTGTGTGAACACCGCCGGCTCCTTCATGTGCATCTGCCACACCGGATTCATCCGTATCGATGATTACTCCTGTACAGGTGAGAAAGTCAAATCAATCTCGGCCTTCACATGTTCATCATCAATCTCATCAAATTCACCTTTGATACAGCGGCTGGTTAAACGCTTGAGGATCCCAGAAACATTTAATCACACTATCCACACGAGATGATGCCAATCAATCATAATGAAGTATTTTGTTTTTTCTCATTACAAATACACAAACGGAGAGGAAGCACTTCAGCCAAAATCCTGCAACAAAGGCCTAATCAATTTCAATCATGGTATTTGTGCTGTTGCAGGCTTCTAATTCTATTCACTTACCTGTTCTATTAGATAAATAAAAATGTCACTGCACTGAGACTCGACCAATTACATGACGGAGTCAAGGCAAACTAACCAATCACAGTGCAAAACAAAGTGTTAAGTTATAGTGCAAAATGCATAATTTGACTTAACATTCACAGATACACTGAAATAAATTCTTAATGAGAATTAATTAGTTTAATTGTTTAAACCAACATTTAAATATATATATATATATTTCAATTACTTAAATAGTTGGATTTTTTATATAAATAATTTGTTAATGAGAATAAGTTTAATTGTTTAAACCAACATTAAAAATATATTTTAACGACTTAAATAGTTGAATTATATATATATAGTCATATATGTAGTCATGTTTATTTAAATGTTTACTAAAAGCATTTATTTTTAATATTTAAATATAGTATTTATATGAAGAGTTCAGATGCAAAAGCCTCTAAGTGCCATCTGAAATTTTTTTCTAGAATGATCATTTTTATCAAGCTCATATATTTAAGTTCAGTAATTTCACTTGAATGGGAATGGAAATTACCTATTAATTGTCATTTAAGTGAAATTACTGAACTTAAATATACAAGCTTGATCAAATCTGATCATTCTAGAAGAAAATTTCAGATGGCACTTAGAGGCTTTTGCATCTGAACTCTTCATATGTATATATCATATTTTTATTAGAATTAATTATTTTATTTATTCATTCAGTGAAACATTTAAATTATTTTTTTATATTGTATGTACTTGTTATATAGTTATATGTTAAATAGTTATATATATATATATATATATATATATATATATATATATTATATAATATATACTGGATATATTAAATTATTCAGTGAAAATAAATGTAAAATGAATTTCTTTAATAGTTTAATTATTCATTGTCGTGTCACTGCAGGCGACTAAATGCAGGCTGTCAATCAATAATAAAACAATATAAATGTGTATTAAACTTTGCAGTATTATTTCTAGTAGCTCCTTGCAGGTTGTCACAGGTATCTTGCCAAAAGAATACAGCATGATATGCTGACATAGAGGATGTGCCCTGCTGGTGTTTTTGCTGCTGAAACAGCGAATCTGAACCCTGTGAGTCAACCAGTCACTTCATATTTCCAGTTTCAATATGGACTATCATCATTGGAATTATTTTATAGTGTTTACTGTTGCTCTTCCACTAATTGCCCAGCAGTTACAGAAAGTGTGTGCTTTTAGACGTTGTATATCATTTCGGTTTATGGATTATTGGGACTCCAGCACTTCCTGTTTCATTATAATACATCAAACTAATACAAAGCCCAGCCAATTAGGTTCATTCAAGCACAGCGTCTCTTAGTTGTACATTAAAAAAACTGCAGTATGATAATGTTCAGGAGGCGTTTGGAGCCTTTGTGCACACAGAAGAATGTCTTTATTATGATAGTCTAGATTCATCTTTGTGCAACATGAAGTGCTCCATGTCCTTCAAGGTTTTAAACAGTCTCTGAAAATAAAAACAGCATTTATAGTGCCGCACGCACTGTATCTCTCTCCTCCGTGGAATTATTGATCGACTGCGGTGGAGAGCGTCCCAAAGTGCCGCTCTGTATTCTCACCAAAACTGATAAACACTTTCAGCGTTTAATTCCTTGCATCCCCCCAGAGATGAATATGAGAGTACAGATGGATTACATTCTTTTGCACGGATCGATATTAAAATGTCTGTGAGATACAAGAGCCCGACATTCCCAGAATCCATCAGTTGGTGTGATTAAGTTGACTCCCTGCTGGAATGATTCTCTGGTCACAGTCAAGCGTTTGTCAGCCTCACGTCGACTTACTGTAATCACAGTCTCAGAGATATGAGACCCCTCGACGATGTTGCTTATGAAAGGAAAATTTGTTATAAGTCCATAAAGCGCCTTATAGAAGCACACTGAGAAAACATGCTCTTAATTGCAGGAAGATGCTTACCCTGAAAATGGTTTGTTTAATCAGAGATCAGAGACACATGCTTGTGCTTTCCAAATGTCAGGACTTCCTGTTTGCATGAAAAATTATCCGTAGGGAGTGTTGGGAAATTTTTGTCTTTTTTTTTTTTTGCAGGAATACATACAGAAATTTTACAAAATACACATATCAACCAATCTTTTGCCCTTTCTCTCGTCCCCCCACTCTCCTCTCTGTTTGGTAAAAGTTGTGACAGTCACATTAGCAATTAGAGTTGCTGACCCTAACAATGATTGCAACACATTTACACCCTTGCAACCGCATATTAATGCCTTAGCAATCATCCAGAACACCCTATTAATGATATAACAACACATTAACACCCTAGGAACCATCCAGACCACCCTATCAATGATATAGCAACACGTTAACACCCTAGCAACCACACTATTAATGATATTGCAACACATTAACACCCTAGCAACCACCCAGACCACCCTATCAATGATATAGCAACACGTTAACACCCTAGCAACCACCCAGACTACCCTATCAATGCTATAGCAACACATTAACACCCTAGCAACCACCCAGACCACCCTATCAATGATATAGCAACACGTTAACACCCTAGCAACCACCCAGACCACCCTATCAATGATATAGCAACACATTAACACCCTAGCAACCACCCAGACCACCCTATCAATGATATAGCAACACGTTAACACCCTAGCAACCACCCAGACCACCCTATCAATGATATAGCAACACGTTAACACCCTAGCAACCACTCAGACCACCCTATCAATGATATAGCAACACGTTAACACCCTAGCAACCACCCAGACCACCCTATCAATGCTATAGCAACACATTAACACCCTAGCAACCACCCAGACCACCCTATCAATGATATAGCAACACGTTAACACCCTAGCAACCACCCAGACCACCCTATCAATGATATAGCAACACGTTAACACCCTAGCAACCACCCAGACCACCCTATCAATGATATAGCAACACATTAACACCCTAGCAACCACCCAGACCACCCTATCAATGATATAGCAACACGTTAACACCCTAGCAACCACCCAGACTACCCTATCAATGCTATAGCAACACATTAACACCCTAGCAACCACCCAGACCACCCTATCAATGATATAGCAACACGTTAACACCCTAGCAACCACCCAGACCACCCTATCAATGATATAGCAACACATTAACACCCTAGCAACCACCCAGACCACCCTATCAATGATATAGCAACACGTTAATAACCTAGCATTGTTCTAGCAACCACCAAGAACACCCTAGCAATGAAACAGCAACATAATAATGCCCTTGTAAGCATTCAAAACAACAATATAGCAAGATGATATCCCCATCAACCGCATATCAATGCCCTAGCAACCACCCAGAATACCCTAGCAACGATATAGTAACATGCTGACAAGCACTTAAAGCTGCTATGTTTTTATTTCTGCACCTTTAGCAGCACTAAACAGAAGCGGCAGTCTGCTAGAGCATTGTGCCAAGAATTGAATCAAGGTCGCACGGAATGTGTGGACAAATGTACCTTGAATGCACAATTAAATATTTTGGATAAAAGCATGTACCAAATACATCATAAATAATGAACCCGTCTGACACTGGTCAGACAAACTGATATTCCTGTCCCAAAAAACACACCATTGACGAAATGGCTGCATCAGGACGCTCAGGCAAACAGATTGCATGTAAATAAAAGACTATTTTCCCAGTTTTGTGTTGCCAGGGTGTTTCATTATGTAAAAAGCTGCTTTGGAAGATATTCTGGGTATATTCACTCATCTGTATTGGTTTCTCTGTCCTTGCAGATTCTATTGTTTCAAAGCGAACTGATGCCAGAATCCGCTACGCTCTGCCAAGTTCTATGTTAACACCATCCACGATAACACCGCTTCCAACTAAAGTCCTTAACTAGTTTAACCGATAACGCCGCTTCCAACTAAAGTCCTTAACTAGTTTAATTGATAACACCGCTTCCAATCAAAGATCTTAACTAGTTTAACCAATAACACCGCTTCCAACTAAAGTCCTTAACTAGTTTAACCGATAACACCGCTTCCAACTAAAGTCCTTAACTAGTTTAACCAATAACATCGCTTCCAATCAAAGATCTTAACTAGTTTAACCGATAACGCTTCCAACCAGTTTAACCAATAACATCGCTTTCAACAAAAGATCTTAACTAGTTTAACCGATTACAACGCTTCCAACCAGTTTAACCAATAACATCGCTTCCAACAAAAAATCTTAACTAGTTTAACCGATAACATTGCTTCCAACCAAAGATCTTAACTTGTTTAACCGATAATACCGCTTCCAACCAAAGATCTTAACTAGTTTAACCGATAACAACGCTTCCAACCAAAGATCTTAACTGGTTTAACCAATAACACCGCTTCCAACAAAGGTCTTAACTAGTTTAACCAATAACAACGCTTCCAACCAAAGATCTTAACTGGTTTAACCGATAACACCGCTTCCAGCAAAAGTCCTTAACTAGTTTAACCGATAACAACGCTTCCAACCAAAGATCTTAACTAGTTTAACCGATAACACTGCTTCCAACCAGTTTAACCAATAACATTGCTTCCAACCAAAGATCTTAACTTGTTTAACCGATAACAACGCTTGCGACAAAAATCCTTAACTAGTTTAACCGATAACACCGGAGCAGCTGTAATTCCGAAGTAGTTTAACCAGAATAACTTCCTAGGTCAACCAGCATCAAAGCAGGATAAACCATAATGTGAACTCAAGCTATCAGCTCCAGCACAGCAAATCAAAAGCAAACAGATTGCAATTTCATTTGATGCATGTGAATAAAAGACTATTTTCCCTAGTTTTGTGTTGCCAGGGTGTTTCATTATGTAAAAAGCTGCTTTGGAAGATATTCTGGGAATATTCGTACGTCTGTATTGGTTTCTCCGTCCTTGCGGATTCTATTGTTTCAAGGCGAACTGGAGCCAGGCTCCACTTCTCTCTGCCAAGTTCTCCTCTGCTCGTCCCAGCACTACTTTAATTTCATTCCCTTCTTTTTAAGCTCGACTTTATGAAAAACGAGAATATATACCCAATGAGTACGTACGGTACAATGTATTCAAAGGCCGCCCGTATGTTTGGCTGCAAGCGTACGATTTTTAATGAGATGGATCCGCTCTCAACCCTCAAACGCAGAACATCTCATGTGTTGCAGCTTTGAGGAGACTGCAAAATGAAGTTCCCTCGTAATAACACCACAGGTGCTGTAATTAATAGCTCCGGCACTCCTGTTTGCTTAAGACGGGAACCCAAGAGAGAGGATTTCCTCGTCCTCAAAGACCGCACACAAACACACTTCACACACGGTTAATCCAGACCTGCGTCGACCCTGATAAGTCTAACGCTTTCTCCATTGAGAAGGTAATTAGTTGTGAAATGCCGAGCGCAGCGGTTTGTTCTTGGAAAAACTATATTGATAAATGTTTGATTGGTCGTGTGCAGATGGCCACTGGCTTTACGACTGAGCTTGCAGTTTCTTTTAACGGAGCGCTGACGCTCTAGCTGGAGTTACGAAGCGTTAAACAAACTCATCTGTTAGCTAGGCTTGAATTTGAAGTGTTTATGTACTTATAAACTGTACTAGTGATGAAGTCTGTGATTATCGAAATGAACAGTGTCCGTTTACCAGCTGCATTTATGCATTTGGCAGATGCTTTTTGTCTGAAGCGACTTATGTTGCATTCAGTTAATCACTGGTGTTGCTGACATTTACATTTTCAATTCAATTCATATTTATTTGTATAGCGCTTTTCACAATACACATCGTTTCAAAGCAGCTTTACAGAAAATGCATGAGTCCACATTACAATTTAGAGTGATCTGTTATCAGAGGAAACTGTCTAAGTTATGCATTTCAGAAATGTACATATACAAACAGTTAGCGAAAAATGTATTAAACAATGCAATAATTTAATGCAGAAACAATGAGATAATTGAAGTAATGAAAACTTGTTTGTTAACAAATGATTATGACATTTAGAACAATGTAGCATTGGCGCATCATCCACTCTTTCTCCTGCTCAAATGTCGGTCTTTCATTGAGACTTTCAGAAGACTAAATGACAATCTGCAAAAAATTATGTTCTTCCTCAGTCCGTGCATCAAATTTATATCCTGAATTCAGATACATAAAGTCATCAAATGATAATTTACTGTACTCTTCCTCATGTCGTTCCAAACCTGTGTGACTTACTTTCTGCTGTGAAACACAAAAGAAGATGTTTTCTATATTCATATGAATTTGGGTGAACTGTTCCTTTAAGCAAAAGTCTCTTCTTGCACTCCATTTAATCTTATTGCTGTCTAGTAGAAACAAGAGATGTTCTTTCCTCTCCTCTGTGTGTGTGTGTGTGTGTGTGTGTGTGTGTGTGTGTGTGTGTTTGTGGCCCTCGAGTGTTTCCAATGCACCCAACGATTAGCCCCGTAATCTCTGGCTCTGTTATTAGTCTTCCCTGCGGAGTGTAAGAAAGGTGTTATCTGAGATAGCAGAATCGGCTGACTCCACACCGGTGTGTGTGTGTGTCCATTCTTCACTTCCGTGGATTAGAAAGGACCAATTCAAAGTAGCCGCTGGCAGTTCTGTACCACAAGTCCATTCTCCTGGCCTGTATCTCGCCTCATACATATCCCGACTCCTGGATTCTGTTCATTCCCGCGGAGAAGTCGTGGACAGAGGCCTCCACCATCTCTCCGTGTGTATGTGGTTTTGTCTGGGCAGCGGCAGCGGGATTATGGGAAATGAAAACCCTCATTTTTGAGTTCAAGAGCTGTGCTGCATCGGCCGTGACTTCACCTTTTGATTGAGCATGTTTCATTCAGACCCAAATTTCACACCCTTTGAGGTGAATAAAAACGAGCATCACTTATAGTTGGAGGGGAATCTTTATAACCGAACGTTTTGCTGCTTTCATGGGGTTAAATGAAGGTTAGAGACTCGTAGAGCGGCTCACGCAAATCATAAAGATCCATTCAACATCCTGCGCTGCCAAAAAATCGGCAACATTTTTGTCTCATTTTCAGTCAAATATATTCCAGAGATATATAAATAAACATTATTTATTTATCATATTTTTTGTTGGATTATTTATTTGCATTTATTTATTTATAATATTTTTGTAACTAAATATATAGCAAACTGTTGTTAGATATTAAGACTTGTTTTCAAATATTATATCTTGAATTCAGTTTTCTTTTTCTAAGCCTTTTGGCAAATGCATAAACCTCACAACAGTTTATTAGATTTATGCTCAAAACAAGAAAAAACAACTAGTTGCCAAAAGGGTAAACAAAACAAACTTAATTCAAGATATATTGTCTGAAAACTATTTTTTTTACAAAACACTTATTCTCAAGTAAGTGTAGGTTTTTTAAGGGATGTTTATCATGCATTATTTTAGCATTATTTATATACTATTATATACTACTTTATATACTATTATATACTATATAAATATAGGTTATTTTACCTTTTACATAGGTTTAATTTTCAACTTCAGTTTCAATTCATTTAGTAATTTTAATACTTCAACCTAAACTTATTTCAGTTAGTTGCCAAGGCAACATTTATAATTTTCATTTAATATTTTTTCCCCATCTAATTTTTATCATTTTTATATGTTCATTGTTTCATTCTTTTTTTCAGTTAACAAAAATATTTTTAAATATAAAACGTTTTGTTGACGATAACACTTCCAACAGTTCTTACCTAGTTTAACCGATAACAACGCTTCCAACAAAAGATCTTAACTAGTTTAACCGATAACACCGCTTCCAACAAAAGTCCTTAACTAAGTCCTGAACTAGTTAAGCCAATAACCACGCTTCCAACAAAAGTTCTTAACTAGTTTAACCGATAACAACGCTTCCAACAAAAGTCCTTAACTAGTTAAACTGATAACATCGCTTTCTCAAAAAAATGGTATCAATGGTACCATACCATAGTATGGTAGTCAATGGGGCCCGAGATCTGTTTGGTTACCAACATTCTTTAAAATATCTTCCTTAGTATTCAGCAGAACAAAGACATTTATAATGTTTGGAACAACTTGAGGGTGAGTAAACGATGACAGAATTTTTTATTTATTTAACTAGTTTAACCAATAAGTCCATAGCGGCTGTAATTCCTAACTAGTTTAACTGGAATAACTAGGTCAACCAGCATCAAAGCAGAATAAGCCATAATATGAAATCATGCTGTCAGCTCCAGCACAGCAAATCAAAAGCCATTTGAAGGCCTGACTGACATTTCCCGAGCTCAACCTTCATTTGCGGCGTCTTTTCATGAAACGTCCCTACGTGAGGCTTTTCAGTGCTTTTGAAAGCGCAGGACGTGTTTTTGAGGCATCATCAGTAATTGCCGAGTCTGATAAATGCGAAGCGGCTGTAATTCTCGTTTTGTTTTCTTCCATTTTAAGCCGGGTGGGCCCCCTGCTGGCTCGCCACATCTTTAAAACGCCAATCACGTCGCCCTGACACTTTTGTGCATGACATAACAGAGCAGACGACGTCTTCAGCTTGTGAGCGTGGAACCCATGCAGACGTCTTCAGATGGGCTTTCTTCTGCATTAAGCTCACGTTTGCTGCCGATTTCACCGCCCTGCATCATATTTTCTACACGGAGTTCTGATTTTGGGATGCCGATTCAAATAATAGTGGCTGTTTTGCTTTAGCTTGTCTCTTTCTCACAAAATATGATGTGAATTTTGTAGCATTTTTGGGTTTGACAACCATTTAGGGTGAAGAAGTTTCATGTAATCATTTAATCAGCAGAAAAACTGCCACAAAGATGTGATTCTCTGAGCCAGATCACAACTATCTGTTCAATTCTCAGCCCATTTTCACATGTTTGACATTATTTAATCCTGATTTCAAGGCCGGTGACAGCAGAAAATACATGTTTTCTGCTACATCTGTGTTTTACTACAAGCTTAAGAACTTGTGCTCATGTAAAGTTCTTTGACATTAAATTGAGTATTTTGAACATATTTTAGACTCCTTTGCAAATTATCATTAAATCTCTTGACTGCTTTTGTTATTTGGATAAGTGCATTATAGCTGATACATACTTACACTACCAGTCAGAAGTTTTTGATCCATAAGATTTTTAATGTTTTTAAAAGAATGCTTCTGCTCACCAAGGCTGCATTTATTTGATTAAAAAAAAAAAATGTAATGAAAATTTAAAATAACTCTTTTCTATTTTAATATATTTTAAAACGTAATTTATTCCTGTGGTCAAAGCTGATTCTAATTACAAAAGATTCTATTTCAGATAAATGCTGTTCTTATGAACTTTCTATTCATCAAAGAATCCTGAAATAAAAATATAAATAACTGTTTTCAACACTGATAATAATCATAAATGTTTCTTGCTCATCAAATCATCATATTAGAGTGATTTCTGAAGGATCATGTGACACTGAAGACTGGAGTAATGATGCTGAACATTCAGCTTTGATCACAGGAATAAATTACACTTTACTATATATTCACATAGAAAACAGTCATTTTAAATTGTAATAATATTTCACAATTTTACTGTTTTTTTGTTGTTGTTTTTTTTGTGTGTTTTTAATCAAATAAATACAGCCTTGGTGAACAGAAGAGACTGGTAATGTAATTTAAAAAATCTTCGTTCTTATTTCGTGCAAAAACTGCATGTGACGGAAATACTGAGGAAGAGCATGATTTTTGCGCAGTCTCTGCACAGAGAACTGAGGCGTCCCTGGTGACCGCCTGTACATAATTGATTGTTTATCCGCCTGCTGCATGAATGACAGAAGCGCAGGAGTGTTTCCCGATGTGATCGTCCTGCAGGTGTGACGCTGGTGACCTTGAGATAATCCTCTCATCTGACATCTCAGTTCTGTGCCGCTCAGCATCGCTGTGATAGACAACAGCACAATGCATGTCTGGGCCTGTCTGCGTGTGTGTGTGTGTGTGTGTGTGTGTGTGTGTGTGTATGTGAGTGTGTCTCTTAATGCAGTCTGCTGCATTCATCTCTTTGGGATTGAGACTGTCATTTCCAGTTTGCATGAAGAAACTCAAGACACTTGGTGAACGACATTGACGGGTTTCAGGCCGGATTCGAGATGAACAAAGTGTCGTTGTGCTCCTTTAGACAACAAATGCTCTGAAGAAAACTATTTTTGTCTCATTTTTCAGTACAAATATCTAAACATTCTTAAATCAAGATACACTTACTTGAGATGCAAAATGTCTACAGATATTAAGTCTTGTTTACTGGAAAAAAATATCAAAGTTATGTGCTTAAAACAGGAACAAATATTGAGTGTGTGTGAGTGTATGGAGTCCAATGGAGTCAGAAAATGTTCAGATGTTTTGTTTCTCCAGTAAATGTATTTTCATTTAAGAAAGTTTAGATATTTGTACTGGAAAACAAGACAGAAACACTGAGGAAGAACATCATTTTTTGGCAGTAATAAATATTAATATAAGAGCTGAATTTATATTCTAAACATACTTTTTTAGACTCGAGAGGAAGTTCTAAAAGTTACAGTATGTTTTCATAGTAATATCGAACTCTTGCATCTCTTTTTTATGATTTGACCACTTTAATAAATCTAAAGCAGGCATATGGGATGGCGATTTATTTATTCATGCGGTTCTTGGCTCTGCTGAATATAGTAATGATGGGAAATGTTGGCGGCCCTCTTTGACATGAAGCCAGTGTTCGTTTTCTTTCTGATTTTATATTAATTAGAGGAATTATGACAGCTCTGAAGGCATTTTATGCTATAAATATAATTTTCTATCACACCTGTGAGAAGCTTCCACACAGGGTCTAAAATTAACACTCGCCAAGAGCCAAATGTCAATAAAAACTGGCTTTCACTGGTCACTCGCTAGCTGGATGGAAAATATATTAGGAACTGCAAGATAATATGAGGTTTAGATAGAAATATATGAGGATATTCTGTTGCAAATTATGGTAGTGATTTAAATTATATATACAAACATCTACTGAATTTGATGAATCTGATGAATTTCATGTGTCTTGGGAAAGAGATGGAGCCTGGATTAACCTTCAGCCTAAAAACACATAAATACATAAATAAAAATTGTAGCCTTTTCTTTTCATACAGTCCCTGTTAAAAAAACAAAAGTAAAAATAAAAGAAAGATTGAATGAATGAATAAATAAATAAGCAAATAATTAAATGATAATTGCATACTTTTCTTGTCACACTGTCTTTATAAATAAAAAAAGAAAAGAAAACAAATAAATGAACAAATTAAAATAAAATAAGGTTTCACGGCCAGTACATAATCCATCGTTGACTGGCAAAAACTACATTTTGGACCCTGGTTTCACACGATTTTCTGTGCAGTTTTGAGGGTAATTTCATTCATCCTATTTCAGTATAAATGTTATAAGCACAAGAATCTCAGATCTCACTCTCTGAAGAGCTTTTCATATAAACAAACCTTGAAACAGGAGTCTCTCAATGTGAGGCCGATCATTGAAAAGACACTTCTGACCAATTGATGTTTCACGTAAAAGCATATGAATTTACTTTTATGGACACTGAATGATTGATTATATCAGTACTAATTGCTTTTAAAAGTCGATGATTTTTTAAAGTGTCATTTTTCCACCAGCAAGTCTAGTGATGACATGTAAAGGTTTATAGTTGGTCTATATCCAGATGCATGGACCACAACTACATGTTTTCTAATACAAATAATTATTTATGTTTTCAAATCACCAAATGTGAGAAATGTAAAGATGTGAAATACTCAAGGAAAACGGCTTACCAGCTTCTGCCACTGTGTTTCCTCCCGGAATCACATGCACACGGCCTGTAATTATTCCCTTATTTGTGTTTATTTCCGCCGGGAGTGTGTTTGCTGGAGGATTTTATGAAATCTCAGCCGGCCTCAGAGATGAATGTATCCCACAATCCCTCATGGATACAGATCTCAGTGTCCGCTCAAGGTCATTAGAGGGCAGAATGAAAGAGTCACGTCTGCAGATTTCTGCCATCTACAGATTTTATCCTTAGGAAACTGATTGGATGGCGAAAAGACTCTCTATATAAAGATGGTTTGATCCCAGCTAACAGGAAACGTTCAGACACGGTTCTCTTAAAGTTATGAATAAACGAGTAACGGTAATAAAACGTTCGTTCAGAGTTATCTGGTCTTCACTAATCAAAACGTATATACATTGTTCATGGAGCATATTTCTGAAATGCTGTACGTTAGTAACATTAACAATGTTCTCATAATGTGTGAAAAATTATAAATTGAAATGTTCCCTTAATGTTTTCTCTAACGAATACAACACTTAAAAAAACGGAATGCTTTGAACGTTCAGAGATATTTATGAAAGGGAATTGTATGGAAGCATTTTTCCACCCTGGAATAAAAAAAAAAGAGAGATAGGTCATTGTGACTTTCTATCTCACAATTCAGACTCTTTTTTTTCTTCTTGGAACTGCGAGATAGAAACTCATATTTGGGAATTCCCAGATAAAAACTTGCAATTCTGACTTTATATTTGGGAATTTTGATATAAAATCGGTATTGCGAAAAAATTCGATCAGAATTGCCAGATATAAACTGCAATTGAGAGTTACAAAGTCTAAATTCTGAGATTAAAAGCATGCAATTCTAACTTTATATTTGCACATTTGAAATTCTTGCGAATTTTGATATAAACTTGGAATTGCAAAAAATAAATTACGTCAAAATTGCACAGAATAAAGTCAGAGAAATATAAAATCAGAATTGACCGATATAAACTCGCAATTGAGAGTTATAAAGTCTAAATTCTGATTTAAACTCATAATTCTGACTTTATATTTGCAAGTTTTGATATTAACTCGGAATTGCGAAAAAAATAAGTCAGAATTGTGAAAAAATTAAGTCAGAATTGTGAGAAATAAAATTGCAATTGAGAGTTATTGTCAAAATTTCAGATACAAACGCAATTCTGGCTTTATATTTGCGAGTTTTGTTATAAATGCGAAAAAACAAACTCGGGAGAACTGCGAGAGATAAAGTCACAATGGCAAGTTTATATTTCGCAATTCAGATTTTTTTCTCAGAATTGCAAGATTCTGAGAAAAGTCAGTACCTTTTTTATTTATTTACCATAGGAAAGTTAGCAGAACGTTTTGAGAAAATTTTTCTAAGCTGAAAAAGAAAGACATTATTTTCTAAGACATTATGAATACACACACACACACACACACACACACACTCACACACACACACACACACACACACAGTCATGATCTGATCTCTGATCTCCCTCTCTAGAGCACGATGAGTGTGTGTCCGGGCAGCACAGCTGTGATGAAAACGCTCTGTGTTTCAACACCGTCGGCGGCCACAGCTGCTCCTGCAAACCCGGATACACCGGCAACGGCACCACCTGCAGAGGTGAGACAGTCTTCCATCTGCCACCTCACCCGGTCACGTGACCCGTCTCACTTTCACCCCGTCACATGACCCGTCTCACTCTCACCCCGTCACGTGACCCGTCACACTCTCACCCCGTCACACTCTCACCCCGTCACGTGACCGGTCTCACTCTCACCCCAGTCACGTGACCTGTCTCACTCTCACCCCAGTCACGTGACCCGTCTCACTCTCACCCCTTCACGTGCACCGTCTTACTCTCACCCCAGTCACGTGCACCGTCTCACTCTTACCCCAGTCACGTGACCCATCTCACTCTCACACCGGTCATGTGACCCGTTTCACTCTCACCCCGTCACATGACTCGTTTCACTCTCACCCCGTCACATGACCCATCTCACTCTCACCCCAGTCACGTGACCTGTCTCACTCTCACCCCGGTCATGTGACCCGTCTCACTCTCACCCCAGTCACGTGACCTGTCTCACTCTCACCCCAGTCACGTGACCTGTCTCACTCTCACCCCGGTCATGTGACCCGTCTCACTCTCACCCCAGTCACTTGACCTGTCTCACTCTCACCCCGGTCACGTGACCCGTCTCACTCCGTCACGTGACCCGTCTCACCTCATCACGTGACCCGTCTCACTTTCATCACGTCACAAGACCCGTCTCACCTGTGTGTGTCCTCTCTCTGACCCTCAGCACTCTGCGACGGACGCTGTCTCAACGGCGGCTCCTGCGTGTCTCCGAACATCTGTGTGTGTCCGCAGGGCTTCAGCGGGCAGAACTGCGAGATCGGTAAGATTCACTCCTAACGCCTCTTTCTGATCTCCAGTGCTTTCCAACCCCTCTCTCAGCTCCTCCAGCTCGGCTGAGGACTCTTTCATCTCGTTGCGAACAATGCGTGAGTGTGTAAATTGCAGTTTTGAAGAAGAGTGCTTGATTGCGGCTGTTTGCTGTGGGAGGAAGAGTGAAGCTGAACTATATCATAGTAATAGTGTATATACGGTAGTTACTTTAGCTGGAAATTCAACAAAAAGTGTTCTCTGTATAAACACACACACACACTCACACGCAGATATACACACACTCACACTTACAAACACACACGCACACACACACACACACACACACACACACACTCACATGCTCACACACTTATTATATATATATATTAGTGCTGGGTAGTGCATCTAAAATAGAAGTTTGTCTTTACATAATATATGTGTGTGTCCTGTGTATAATTAATTTGAATCTGTAAATACTCACACATGCCTATATATATTTAAGAAAATGTGTTATTTATATATAAAATATTTATAATTACACATAATATAAATTATGTATAAATATATATATATATATACAGTATATACATACAAATATTTCTTAAATATATACACGCATATGTGTGCATTTATAAATACTAAATAATTATACACAGAACACACACATATATTATGTAAACACAAACTTTTATTTTGGATGTGATTAATCGCAATTAATCGTTGCCCAGCACTAATGTGTATATATCTATAGAGAATATAGAGAATTTTATATATATATATATATATATATATATATATATATATATATATATATATATAATTCTCTATTTTTGTCTAATCCTAATTACAGATGAAAAGTTGTAGTTTGTGATGTTGCTCAGCATCAACTAAACAATCAGCTTAACCTGTGTTATATCTAATAACATGTTCTTCCTCATCTAGACTAGTTTGAGCGAGTCTTCCCTTTATATACTTGCTCTTCTTCTGTTTTAAAAAAATATGATTATGTCTCCTGTACACACACTTGTTTGTCTCATCTTAATTTAGGCCTCAAGCTTTGTTTAGTTTACTAAATAGAGCATCAGTTCCTCCTACAGCTAAAGGGAAACGCGTCCACCATCTGTGCGTTGATCATGTCTGTGAAACAGAGTCATCTTTGTTTCTCGTTCCCTCACACCCGCCGTCGGCTCGCGTTTGTTTACCGGGGTCTGTTGTTATTGAGCCCCTGGGTGAGACCACAGCTCTCCGTCGCTCTACTTCTGAGCTGGATGGAGACAGATTACATGTTTTAATGAAAACACGAGAAGAAACTCTCAGTGGAAACGTGCAGCGACTTTTGCTTTGTGTCGTAGATTAGCATTGTGTTTTGATGCGCTAGTCCCGCGTGAGCAGTTTCCAGCAGATGTTGCCCGTTTCTGGATGGTTTCACACAGCAGACGAACCAAACGAATCCAATGAGACACACAGCGCACGTCTCAACCCATCGATCCCCATATAAAGGGCATTTTTACGAGATGCCCTCACTCTGGCCTTTGATTAAAATCAAATGGCTTTTCTTTCAGAATTTTCTGTTCGCTTTCTCCTAGAGGATACAAGATGGAATGAAGCGGATGAGTTAGTTTTTTTTCTCCCACATTGATGTTGGAATCATATTTAACAATTTTTCACAAACCACCAGAGACCCTTGAAGCAAAAGGTCTTACAAAGTTCATGTAACCAAACTGTTTCATAAAATCAAAACACGAGAGGTTGTGTTATATTGTGAATATTGTCATGTCAACTCTATTAAGCCATGAGACACAGCAAGGAAGTAACAGTAAAATAAATTGCAAATAATAGAAATCGTAATATTCTGTAAAATTTACACATTTTAACTAAAAAAGCAAAGTTTGTCAATACAAATGTTTTGAAAGCCTAGTCTAGAAAAAAGTTTAAAAGCTTTGAACTTTACAGACAGACACAGACAGATAGATAGACAGACAGACAGACAGACAGACAGACAGAGACAGGCCTGGCTCTCAGTCTCCGCTCTAATTCATCCCAAAGCTGTTCTCTCGGGATGAGCTCAGGACTCTGTGCAGGACAGTCCAGTTCCTCTACACCAAACTCCTCATCCATGTGTTTATGTTCCTGCTTTGTGCACCGGAGCGCAGTCATGCTGGAACAGGAACATTCCCAAACTGTAACCCCCCTCCACTGAACAACCCTACACTGTAACCCCCCCTCCACCGAACAACCCCACACTGTAACCCCCCCTCCACCGAACAACCCCACACCATAACCCCCCCTCCACCAAACAACCCCACACCATAACCCCCCCCTCCACCAAACAACCCCACACCATAACCCCCCCTCCACCAAACAACCTCACACCCACACCGTAACACCCCTCCACCGAACAACCCCACACCCACACCATAACCCCCCTCTACCGAACAACCCCACACTGTAACCCCCCCTCCACCGAACAACCCCACACCATAACCCCCCCTCCACCAAACAACCCCACACCATAACCCCCCCCCTCCACCAAACAACCCCACACCATAACCCCCCCTCCACCAAACAACCTCACACCCACACCGTAACCCCCCTCCACCGAACAACCCCACACCCACACCATAACCCCCCTCCACCGAACAACCCCACACTGTAACCCCCCCTCCACCGAACAACCCCACACCATAACCCCCCCTCCACCAAACAACCCCACACCATAACCCCCCCCCTCCACCAAACAACCCCACACCATAACCCCCCCTCCACCAAACAACCTCACACCCACACCGTAACCCCCCTCCACCGAACAACCCCACACCCACACCATAACCCCCCTCTACCGAACAACCCCACACTGTAACCCCCCTTCACCAAACAACCCCACACCGTAACCCCCCCTCCACCGAACAACCCCACACTGTAACCCCCCTCCACCGAACAACCCCACACTGTAACCTCCCTCCACTAAACAACTCCCCCTCCATTGAACAACCCCACACCGTAACCCCCCTCCACCAAACAACCCCACACCCACACCATAACCCCCCTCCACCTCACACCCACATCGTAACCCCCCTCCACCGAACAACTCCCCCTCCATTGAACAACCCCACACCGTAACCCCCCCTCCACCGAACAACCCCACACCGTAACCCCCCCTCCACCGAACAACCCCACACCGTAACCCCCCTCCACCAAACAACCCCACACCATAACCCCCCCTCCACCGAACAACCCCACACCGTAACCCCCCCTCCACCAAACAACCCCACACCATAACCCCCCCTCCACCAAACAACCCCACACCATAACCCCCCTCCACCAAACAACCCCACACCATAACCCCCCCTCCACCGAACTTTACACTTGGCTCAATGCAGTCAGACCAGTGCCGTTCTTGCTCCCAATACTTTTGGCAATGGATAGATAGAAAAACATATTTATAGATGTCAAATGTATTAATGCATTACATGTCGCATTACATGTCTGCTGTTCTACTAAGTAAATCCAGTTTGTGTTTTGATGGTCAGTGATGGTCTTCATCGTGTGTCAGGACTGAAGAGGCAGCTCTGACTGTAATTTTGTCGACATGATGTTTGCCATTTTCCTCGTCCTGCTGTTTGTCTAGTAAAGTGTCTGTTGGAAAAGAAGCATTTTTGATTCCCGCTGGGCAGCCCGAAGCCTCAGCCATCAAATGATCTAATAAAGCAGCAGAAACGCAGAATAAATGAGCTGGTGGTGTTGAACTGATGCTGGAGCAGGTTTACGAATGAAAGCGCGCTAGTTTGATCTTCACCTGGAGGCCTGATGTTATTTTTATTCTGCTCAAGCTTCAATCAACGTGGTTATGAATCAAACGGCATGAAAATGCAGCGAATAACAGACAAACACACTCACAGCTTCACAGGAGCCAGTGAATTCATGCAGACATTTGCAAAACCTTCTAATGCTGCATCCGAAATTAAAAGGAACCTCATGAATGAGTGATTTCAATGGGGTAAAACTCATAGTGAAGGACATGAAACTCAGGAGTATTTTCATCCTGTAAGCTTAAAAATACATAGAGAGATTTTTTAATTAGATTCAAGATGACATCAACTTCAAAATAGATACTGTAAATCTATTCACCATTGTTTAAAAGTTTGGGGGTCTGAAGGTTTTTAATGTTTTTGAAAGATATAACATGTCTTTACTGTCACTTTTGGTCAATTTAACGGGTCCATGCGGAGTAAAGTATTCATTTCTTTCCAAAAACTCCTTTCATAGAGTCTTTCTAATGCAGATACGGACGTTCACTTGCATCCGAGTTTCAGCTTTGAGGAAAATATTACGGCATAAACAAACAAGAATAAACAGAATCATCAAAGCCAGTCGAGAATGAGAAAACAATCATCAACAAAAGGAAAGATGAAGAAACAGCTTTCATAAAGATATTCAAAGGAAGAGGAGAAACAAGCATTTACTTAACAAAACAGTTAATAGAGCAAGTTTTGAAAGTTTCTATGTTGGAAAATAGTCAATTAACGAGTAGAAATCTCTCTAAATAGACAAAATAGTAATTTCAGCTAGTTTTATGTTTTCTCCGTCATTGATCAGCTGTTTCTGACACATTTTCTGAGCATCTACAAACCTTCATCAACCTTAAATGATCTAGAATCGTCCCTTACATAACTGTTCGATCAATATACATTATAATCAGTTGCATATCACACAGCTCGAGATGCAAGAGGGTTTCCTCAGATAACCGGGACGCTCGAGTCTTCAGAAGCTCAATGCTTTATACTGTATGTCTCCTCTGGAGCCACCGAGAGCAACTCACGAGCCTCAAAGAGAATCACACTCTCCCAAATACAAGAGGCGGTGTGTATGTGTGTGTGTGTGTTTGGGGCTCTGGGATACGACTGAACATGAAAATGCTTTCACTCGCCTGCTCTCTTGTCCTCTTCTCTGGCTTTTACGAATCCTCTTGAGACCATCTGACAATCTAGCTGAGCAGAGAAAGACACAGGCATGATATGGAGGAT
>NC_137144.1:28114108-28149108 GCF_949319135.1 Squalius cephalus
CTCTGTGTGTGTTTGTGAGCCTCTGTGTGTATTTGTGAATCTCTGTGTGTGTTTGTGAGTCTCTGTGTGTGTTTGCAGCTGGTGTTTCATTTAAACCTTTCTTCTCTCTATTTTTTTGTGTTTGCAAACTCCAGCCACAATTATCCAAAAAATGTTTATTTGATGAGCTAAAGATGAGCTAACTATATTGTGATACTGATACGGTGATATGAATCGCATCCAGCTGTAATTCTCTTGTGTTTCTTGAGTGTGTGTGTGCAGAGGACTGTGATCATGATTTCAGCGGCTTCACTGAGAGACATTATGATGACGATTCTCTTGTGTGTGAAATCACTGGAGCTGGAATGAGATTCTTATTTCTGAGATTTGCTGAAAGCGAACACACACTCTCGTAGACACTCTCACAAACACTCACACAAACACACACTCTCACAAACGCACTCACACACACACTCACGCACACACACTCAGACACATATTCGCACACACACACACTCGCAGAAACACACTCACACACACACACACACACACACACACACACACACACACACACACACACACACACACACACACACACACACACACACACTCACAAACGCACTCACACACTCAGGCACACACACTCAGACACACTTGCACACACACACAGTCACACACGCACACACACAAACGCACTCACACACGCACACACACACAAACGCACTCACACACGCACACACACACACTCAGACACACTCGCACACAAGCACAGTCACACACACACACAGTCACACACACACACTCGCAGACACACACTCTCACACTCACACACACACACTCACGTATACACACACACACACACACACACACTCGCAGGCACACTCTCACACACACGCAGATTATCTGATATGTGTGGATGCGACAGAAGATCCTTGTGTCCCTCTGTATATTTTCACCTGTTCTCTCTCTCTCTCTCTCTCTCTCTCTCTCTCTCTCTCTCTCTCTCATTGACATGCATCAGTTTTATTGCGTTGTTGAGCGGTCGAGTAAAACAGGATTACCTGCAACAGAGACATTAAACCATCAGCCGTTAGCTTGTGAAATTCAAGATCAGTGCTGGTGACACTACACTGAAAAAACCTCTTCAAAAGATGTAAAACGTGCTCCAATAATCATTTTTTACAGTCTAGTTTTATTCTAAACTGTAGTTTGTCATTCGATGTGTACAAGCCTCTCTTTTAAAATAGTAGTTAGCTGCAATACAAAGACTATATTAAAGCCATTAAAGGGGAAAAACATTCTTAAATGAAAAAAAAAACTCTTATTAAATAAAAAACTGATGAAAATAACGTTAAGAACAGCCATGTTAAACTAAATATTATTTTGTACATAAGAAACTAAAAAGTCTCAAATGAATCGATGAATATTTAAAAAAAAAAATCTGTCCAAATGAACTGATTCCTAAAAATGAATCAGACTTCCTAATGCTTCATTCGTGATTTTAGGAGAACACCTTTGATTCTTCCATCAATCTGCCAGAAAATACAAGAAATTATATTTAAAAATATAAAAGAATCAATCAGAGAACATAACGTTTTTCTTTACGCAATAAATTGCCTGTTATATTGCGTATATTTAGAAACCTGACATCTATTCAGATATAAATAGAACAATAAAAAACACAAGCATCCCACACTGATTCCCCACACTCAACTCCAGCTCTTTCTTGTCTTTTTTCTTTCTTTTCTTCACTGAACGGCCAGACGGCTTTTCAGTTTCAAAGGCAGTCTGTTCTGCAAACTGCAATCGCTTCTGCTCGAGAGAACGAGAGCCATTTCAGCATTCTGCAGAAAACACACGCGTCTGTGAAAGAGATTCGCTCATCTATTCTCCACTCGTCTCTGCCGGTGTGAGCGCAGGAGGATAGAGGAGAGAGTGTGTGTGTGTGTGTGTGTGTGTGTGTGTGTGTGTGACACACAGCTTTTCAACCAGGGGAAAAACTGCAGACAGAGTTTTGGGTTGATGGACAGAACTTTCCATTTATAGTCAGATTCACAGTAATGTTCCTGAACGTTCAGGATGCAACCAAATGTCAAATCTTCAAAAATAATAAATAATCTTCCCGAACCGTTTAAGACAATTGTTTATTAAAATATAATTATTAAAACATTATACTTGATAAAACTTTTTAAAACTATTGTTAAAATGTTAAAATAGTTATAATATAATATAATACTATAAAATTGTTAATTATTAATATGATATAATATAAAATTCATAATAAAAAGTAAAAAAATAAATAATAATAATATTAATGTATTATAAATACTAATATATTAATATATACTATTATACATAATAGAATATTTAAATAATATATTTTGAAATCTAATCTATATAATATTAAATATTATTCATTAAACAATTGTTAAAATATTACAATATAAAAACATATAACATAAACATATAAATTAATATATTATAATAAAATATTACAAATAATATATACATTTTTAATATTATACATATAAAATAAATAATATATAATGTTTTTATAAAATCTAATCTATTTATCAATATTATAAATATTACAGTATAAAAGCACATATGAATTAAAATTAAATATATAATCATTCTAATAACAAAATTAATAAATAAAAAATACAAGATCTAAAATATATAAAAGAAAAAACAAATAAGAAACTTAATGTGCAAATTTATTATTATATAATATTAAATTATATTATATTTATATATAATATAGTAAATAATATTATATAAAACTATAATATTATAAAAACAACAACAATATAATCTTAATCCCTAAACACAGGGGCGGCGCTAGGGCTGGGCTAAGGGGGCTAAAGCCCCGAATGTTTTTAGTAAAGCCCCGAATATTTTGTTACCTTGTCTTTCTCATAGAGCAAAACAATTAATCAGTGAATAAGATGTGATAACAAATGTGAATAAGATTACAGCTGCCGCGATTACCTAATCATGAAAAGTGCATTCTACAGTTTTATTTATATTTTTCCCTTTGCATTAAAGGTATTTACGACGTGCTTTTGCAGCGTTGAGCATTGTAGCCAATCACAGACATGTCTGTTGAATGCATCGGCCAATCAGAGGCGTTTAAATGAGTCGCTGTGCTGAAGATGTGTTTTGCGCGAGCTCACCGAGTTCTACACTTTCGCAAACCTGTCATTATTATTGGCAATAAACTTAAGATGCAAATAAGAGATTCACTGCAATATATTTGATATTCTTGATGCTGCTCTGATGCGCTCCATTACGCACCGCTCTGTTTGTTGTTAGGAAGACTAAAAGTTCAGCGGTCTAGTTCATCAATGTCAAACGATTAAAGAAGTGAACGAATGCCTGGTAAAATGTAAATAGATAAACATTTAATATTTGACTGTTTTACAATAGAAATGTTCAACTACCGACAGTATCCGGTGACGCAAATTACTCAACTTTATTTATTTTTTTATTAATTAAATTTAGCCTTTTTGAATTGAAAATATGCTATAATTTACTTGTTTCATTTAGAGAGAATGCATGCATAAAATATTATTTGCAAATAGTTACAATTATTTCACTAATACAATAAGCCTTTCTTTTTCTTCAGTCCCTTAAATCGCTTTTATATTTAATTAATTCCTTTAAATAAAAATACCCAATTTTAGTTTGGGCTAAAGCCCTGAATATCCACTGACCTTAGAACCACCCCTGCCTACACATATACACTCACAACAAAGGACATTTACACATGCATTTTCTTTCATCACCTACAATAGAAAAACCAAACAATGCCATTCACCCTTCACTGTCATTGTTCTGACTCAATTAACCACTGCTAATAATCACTAATAAAGACACAAATTAATATTGATGTGTTTAAAGCATAGACTATTCTACAAGACTCAATGACAAAACAACCAGAATAGGGTATATGTCGAACGTCGCATTACGAAACCGGAAAACAGAACGCATCGCTTCCGGTTCAGGTCTTTTGTATGTGCTTCATGCATTTTTTTACTGTTTTACTCAAGATAACTTAAAAGGAGCGAGCAAAGATGATCATAACCAATGTCCCTCGCATGTGAAGATCGATATTTAAAAGTAAAAAAAAAAAAAAATCTTCACACTAACGTTTAGATATTTAAATAGAATAAAACGCCAATAACAAAGTGAGATAGGTAGGTTAGCTGATTACCTTAAAATTCCATAGATATCGGCGTCAGTTCATACGGCTGTTAACACTTTCTATGACAAGCGGATGCAATGAGACCAGGTTTCCGGTTTCGTCATGCGACGTTCGACATATACCCTATTTAATTGTTCAACGAGTTTCCCTTTATCCATCTCTGATATTACTCAACTTCGCCGCCAACACAAAAATAATCAGAGGATGGGTCACGTTTAATATCAGTTTCATATAATTATCCTTCAATCTGGTCTCTGAAAACTCCCAGAAACCCCGTTAACCTCCCAGTGATCACCTGACTGCAGTGAGGTCGCGCTGTGATTGGCTGCTGATGACTCCATGTGTAAAGAATCATTTTCATAATGATCAGCTTTAATCAGAACAGAGTCTCATCTCTTCTGTGAGTGTTTAATCATTGAGAAAATCTTCCTCGCGTCTCTTTCTCCATGACCGTCTGAGTAATAATCGCTTTAATGTCGCCCACTGCCGTCTAATTTAATATAATTTGACTCATTATGTCTGAATTGCGAAAGCCATTTGTCTGAAGATGGGATTGGATTCAGATGCTGGTGTCTGTGGGTGAATGAAAACATGTCCTGGTCATATTTCACCCCAGAATCATAAGAAAACAAAAGAAGAATGATTTTGTATAAAAGAAAATAAAGCCTATTTTTAGGACCATTATGATTTGTGCCCGCGTTCTCCACCACTTTTCCCATTTACTTACTCATTTCTCTCACTGATGATTCTCATTAGATTCTCATTACTATAATAGTCATTTCTTAGATATATTACAGTTAAAACTACTGTAATTTTCTTAAATTAAAATGGGCTTAAAAGCAGTAAAACAAATGTTGCCATGATGTGTAAAAACATTAGTTTAAATATATATATATATATAAAATTGTTTATTATATATTATACACAATTAAAAGTTATATAAATAAAATATTAAAATAATTGGTCATTTTTAAATTGGTAAACACATTTCAGTTTTGAAAAAAATATTGGATTTATATATATAAAATTAGAATTTAATGTAATTATAATTTAATTAACTATTTAAATGACTCATTTGGTGCATTTTACATAGACAACTCTGTCGTACAACTGATTGCAATGTAGTTTGATATTACATTTAAATTAACATTCTTTCATACATTTATATTTTATATAATAATATAATTTAATTAACTATTTAAATGTCTAATTTGGGACATTTTTCATAACCAACAACTCTTTGTTGTGACTTACATCTGATATCAATAGAGTTTAATGTTACATCAACATTTGCGCATTTATGCTTATCAAGTGACTTACACTGCATAAAGTTAGTGTTAAAATGCATGCATTTCAAATGTGACTATTTTTAGTTGTGTAATGCTGTACTGCATTAGAATTGGGCAGAATGTTGCAGACACATGCATTAAAATGCTGTCCATGTAGGCAGCGCACAAGATAATGACCTGTGTGTGTGTGTGTGTGTGTGTTCAGATATCGACGAGTGCTCGGAGGGTTTGGTGCAGTGTGACACACACGCCACCTGTGTGAATTTACCTGGTTGGTATCACTGTGAGTGCCGCGAGGGTTACCATGATAACGAGGTTTTCACTGCAAATGGAGAGTCCTGTAAAGGTACAGTCCAAACACACACATACACCCAGTTCTCAAACACTGTGTATGTTTAACACACTCTCACCTCATCCGACAGATATCAACGAGTGTCGGACGGGTCGCAGCACCTGCGCCAACGACACCGTGTGCTTCAACCTGGACGGCGGATACGACTGCCGCTGTCCGCACGGGCACAACTGCACCGGCGACTGCATCCACGACACCAAGGTCAAGCACAACGGGCAGATCTGGGTCCTGGACAGTGACAGATGCTCTGTTTGCTCGTGTCAGGTCAGTGAGAGTGATGCATTATGGGTAAGCTGTCATCTTTGAGGTCATGGTGAAGGTCCTGTGAAAGCCATTAGGTTTAACTGGACAGAGCGTCACGATAAATCACTAGGGCTTCACTGTGTCATCCTGAGATGTGAAGGGCAGATGCATAAGGTCACATGATCAAAAGAACAGGCTTTTAAATGAAATATATACATGACCTAATGGGTCCCACTTACTATTAAGTGGCTTTAACTACTATGTACTAACATTAAAATTAATAATTTGATACAATGGACTTATTGTGTACATACATAGTTTTTACATTATTCTTATATTTTGAAAATACCTGCATGTAATTACAGCTGTAATTAATTTATGTAATTTCATTTGTAATTACACAGTTGATCCTTCACATACACCTTAACCCACCCTTAAACCTCACCTGTGCCTAACCTTACCCGTATCACACCTCAAGAGCAGCAAAAGTGTTTTACAATACAACATGAATACAAAAAGTACATTGTACTTATTTTTACATAGTACTTAAAGCGTAAGTACTTAACTCTGCTAAAATGCAACCTAGGCTCTTTTTGTTAATCTACCCGAGGCAAACTTTCTTTTAATAGCATAATAAGAATGGAAACGCCACTTTTAAGTTTGACCGTATTTTCGTTTTAGGTTAAATGCCTTGTGAATGGGAGTGAATGGGGCACTTTTATGATAGCATCAAAAATCGCTATTTTTAAAACACTAAGAAGGCTCGACACAACATGAAACTTTGCTGGAAGTATCACCAGGGGCTCAACACATGATCTCGAGCATTGAGAACAGTGTTTGTGTACACAGAGTTTACTAAAGAGAAAGATTTTGAACAACTCACTGTAGCTGTGTGTCCGCCGGCATTTTGACAGGCAAAAATAGTCGATTTCCGAATGCGAATGAACTGACTGAATTTTAGTATTGTTTATATGAGGATCCTTTTTCAAATACAAGGTCAATATTGATTTTCACTAACAACAAAACAACAAATTATCCGTGAATTTATATTGAACTAAGCTTTAGGAGCTTTCCATCTTTACTCTCCTCCCTGTTACGTTGCATTCGGAGATCGACTATTTTTGACTGTCATAATGCCGGCGGACACAGAGACAGTGAGTTGTTCAAAATCTTTCTCTTTAGTAAACTCTGTGTACACAAACACTGTTCTCAATGCTCGAGATCATGTGTCGAGCCCCTGGTGATACTTCCAGCAAAGTTTCATGTTGTGTCGAGCCTTCTTAGTGTTTTAAAAATAGCGATTTTTGATGCTATCATAAAAGTGCCCCATTCACTCCCATTCAAAAGGCATTTTAACCTAAAACGAAAATACAGTCAAACTTAAAAGTGGCGTTTCCATTCTAATTATGCTTTAACAAATAGACCCTAGGTTGCATTTTGGCGAGAGTTACCCTTTAAAGCCACTTAATATATATAATATATAAAATCATAAAAATAGATAAATCATAAAAAATTACTTTTGAAAAAAATATATATTTCTGTTCAATTTCCTGGTAATTTTCACTTGATACATGCAAGGGAACCTGAAAATAATTTTTTTACATAAAATAAAATCTTCAGTGATCCGTTTTATCTTTTATAAAAAGACTAGTTTTATTTTTATTTCAGTTTTATTTGAGTTATTCTAGCACATCAAGTCAAACTGAATGAAAATCATAAAAAAATGAAATATATTTTATTTTATTTCAGTTAATGTTTATTTCAAGTAGCAAAAATGTTTTAGCTTGGTTTTAGCTTTAGATAACTATAATAAGACAGTACAACAAATATTACAACAATCTGTAAAGATTGAATTGTAATTCTTTATAAAAATAATGGTTAAATATAATATAATAATAATATTGTATATAATATCATTATAATGTTTTAAATAAAGTATTTTTATCAATATTATAACAAAATACTTATTTTAAATTCTGTGGTAATTTTCACATGATACAAATAAAGAAACCAGAATATAACTAAAGAAAATACGAGTTTAATTCACCTAGACTCAACTATGGTGAAATCTTTTTTCTTGAATATATACTCTAATAAATGGCAACATACTTAGTTATGTTAGATTATGATTTTTTAGCACAAACTGCTCCTCAGTTTTGTGCTGCTGTTTTGATCGGAAGCGCTTGAGGAGTCACATTTTCATTTAAGCGATTGACCTCCATCAATTTGGCTGGTCACAGTCGGTAATTAAGTATTTAATTGAAATGTTTTCTTGCATCTGGAGGAGGCGACGAGCACGATGGCTTTTCAGATATTAAATAATCAATCTACCAATTATCACGCTCATGGTGAAGGACAGAGTGAGCGAATCAGTCTTAATCAGCCGAAAGCGTTTAATTGACGTGGAAGAGGGAGAGCTGTCATTCAGAATTAGATTCTGGCCGCTCGACTGAACATGAGACTTTCTCTGCTCCGTGTCACAGAGTTATCAAGGGTATTTGCTTTACCCGCTTCGGCTTCTTCAAAAACTCTTCTGAAGTCATATGATGCTGAAACTTGAGCGGTAAATTCTCTGTTTACTGTTCATCTATGCTTTCATAACAAGCTCCTGTTGTTACAAAACACTCTAGATTTAATATTATAGATTTAACACTTATAGATTTAATATCACATGTTGAGAGGTCACATGATCACAAGAACAAGATTTGAAAAGTTTATCAACAGCATTTGTGGCATAATGTCTATTAAAACATCAATCTATTAAAAAGACATTGTAAATAGTGCAGCTGCAGTAAGATTAATTAAAGGCAGTACAACAAATATTACAATGATGTGTAAATATAAGGAAAACATTAAAATAAATATATACATTTAATAAAAAACGATATATATATACTTGTATATTTACACAATGTTACAATGTGTAAATATAAAAAAAACATTAAATATATACATCAAATTTTTTTTTAATAAAAATAATTGTAAAATGTTTACATGTGTGATCATATATATATATATATATATATATATATATATATTAAAAATCTTTTTTAAAAACTTATTTCTAAATATGTACTTATCAATATGCAAGGATACATGAAAATAACTTTACATGAAATAAAATTGGCTATAAAATTCGCCTAGAAAAGTATTTCCAATCCACTGTAGTAAAATCACTATATCACACGGCCTAGTGTCTTATTGATTGAATATATTTGCAAATCTATTTTGAACATATTTGGTTAACAATTCATTTATTTAAAAAAGGAAAAAGGTGTAGTTACAGTAAGACAAAGCAGTGTTATTTTAGCATCTAAAATTTTATTTTAATGTTTGAGTAATTTTGTGTTGTTTTTAAAATATGGTATAATTAAATTTTTTGTTATTTTAGTACACAATAAAAAAATGTAGGCCTACAGTTGATCTCTGCTTTCAGAAGCTCTTTTTGCTGGATTCGCTGTGGTTTTCCTGACGCGTGTGTTTCACCTGTCTCCTGCAGTCGGGTCGGGTCATGTGCAGACGGATGGTGTGCGATTGTGACAATCCCACGCTGGATCTGTTCTGCTGTCCGGAGTGCGACCCGCGCCTGACGTCCCAGTGTCTCCATCAGAACGGACTGCTGACGTACTCCAGTGGAGACACCTGGATTGAGAGCTGCCAGCGCTGCCAGTGTCTGGTGAGAAGCACAGCACACACTTACACTCTACCACAGGGATGTGATGGAAACGAGGAGTGGGTCCCAATTCACATACTTATGCACTATTCTATGACAATTTGTAGTATAGCGTGCATAATGAAAATTAGAAAATGAATAGTGTTCACTGAAAATTACAAATAAAAGAAGGGCACTTTAAATACTTGGATGATGCACTTAATTAACCGAAATTAGATTTCCTTATAAGGGAGTGGGATGGGCTTTCAGACTCTGATTTCCTATGAGGGAGTGGGAGGGGCTTTCAGGCTGTGATGATTTTCCTTATAAGGCAGTGGGAGGGGCTTTCAGGCTCTGATGATTTCCTTATAAGGGAGTGGGAGGGGCTTTCGGACTCTGATTATTTCCTTATAGGGAGTGGGAGGGGCTTTCAGACTCTGATGATTTCCTTATAAGGGAGTGGGAGGGGCTTTCAGACTGATGATTTCCTTATACTGGAGTGGGAGGGGCTTTCGGACTCTGATGATTTACTTATAAGGGAGTGGGGGGGCTTTCAGACTCTGATGATTTCCTTATAAGGGAGTGGGAGGGGCTTTCAGACTGATGATTTCCTTATACGGGAGTGGGAGGGGCTTTCGGACTCTGATGATTTACTTATAAGGGAGTGGGAGGGGATTTCAGACTCTGATGATTTCCTTATAAGGGAGTGGGAGGGGCTTTCGGACTCTGATGATTTACTTATAAGGGAGTGGGAGGGGATTTCAGACTCTGATGATTTCCTTATATGGCAGTGAGGAGGGGAGTGAGGAGTTACTTATAAGGAGGGGCTTTCTCATTAACTTTATTAACCCTGAAATAGTCATTAGCTGTGTTTTTATCCAAAGTTGCAAACTTAACATTGTAATACCGCATAAAACATTTGTGAATAAAGCAACGTTTCCATCCCATGTGTCCAAGAGAACAAAATCGTCACTTCCTGGGAAGCTAGCACAAAAAATTTACGTTTCTGCAATCGGGCTCTTCCCTCTTTCCCTCCATCATAAATGAGTGTGTCTCAGAGCGTCAGACGTAACACAGTAAACGCTGTCATGATCTCTTGTGTTCGGATGCTGGTGTTCGGGAACACACTCGTGTGAGACGCTTCTGGAGGGAATTAAACCAAATCATTCTGATCACACACTTCGACTCCGGCATTTCAGAACCACCAAACCAACATTAGAGATGCTGTGACGCCATTGGTCCGCTGGTTACTCCAGTTATCCAATCACAGCCTCCACTGAGGCAAAGTCACATGAGGTTTTGAGGAATTTTTTCGGATAATGAAATTATCCGCCTTAATTGAGCGTGTTTCCATCCAGTGTTTTATGCGATAAATCAAAATGTGAAGTGGATGGAAACCGCTCATGTTGGCTTTAAAGCACTAAATACAATAATAACTGTATATAGATCAAATTTGTGGTTGTAAAAACACCTATTTTCGGCCCCCGATGGAGAACATGAGTTAGCGGCTCCCAGGTAATTCGAGTTTGAGACCTCTAGTATCTTTCCAAACATCAAAAACTCAGCGATAATCAAAGAATAATAAATAAACGCAGCTTGATGGACTCTGAGCTGCTCGTATGTGATATGAATCTCGATGCTCCCTACCGAGTGTTCGAAACACCTCTCCTCCTCCAGCCATATGCTCGTCAAATGCTAATGTCATATTTGCATTCATGAGGGGGTTTTGTGGAGGAAAGCAGCTTGTTGTGACCCCCTCCTGCTCGACTCTTTTCCCACAAATCATCTGTGCGGTGGGCGGAGACGAGGCTCGTTGATCAAGCGTGCGCTCATTAACTCTGGCTCTCATTAACACTGGCGCTCCGAGGGGCCGTTACAGCGACCGCTTCATTCTCTCAGACACAAACACATGAGGAAGAAGCAGAGGAAAATACAGAGAGAAACATCAGGGACATTTACAGTAGGCCATGGAAAATTATATTAAATTTAAAAACAAACAAAAATGTTTTTTTTTTTTTTTAATCTTTGAAATGCTGATGCTCATAACACCAGCAATAATAATTAATAATAATAATAAATACATCATTAACTTATATTATTGAAAATATGATCTTAAAATAATTGGTTGATTTAGTTGCTATAATAAAAGATGTAAAAAATAAAAATTATATATGTAGGTACACAAAATAGGATTAAACATTTACATTGATTTATAAAAGTATTTTTACACAATTATGGTTACAATTTTGAAAAAAAAATCACATAAATTATTAAAATCTTAGAAATGCCAATGTTTAATTCAGTTTATAATAATAATAATACTTATTATTGTTGTTATTATTATTATTATCCTATTTGTGTACAAAAATCAATGTAAATTAAATATAGCAATTTTGCATGTTTAATCCTTTTTTTATCATTTTTAAACAAAACCATATAAACAAGTGGTATTTCCTGAACAATGTTGATGTAATAATGAGGTCATGTGACAACAGTATAGCATACTATAGTTTGAAATGTTCATCACTGTATAGTAAACAGTATATAGAGCACAGTGTGTAACGCTTCGCCAACACAACTACAGGCTGATAAATATGCATCCAGGAAAATATATTACATTCCATGCAAGAAAAATGCAGATGCTGCAATAAACTCAGAGCTCTGGTCAATAGCTCGGGTAAACAGGTTTCACCCTTCCAGCGGTGATAAGCAGCCGGACCGCGTGAGATCAAAACACAATCAGAATTCGAGGGAAAGACTTCAAAAAGACTCATGCATCTCACAGGGCTGTCAGAGCGCCTCCTGTGTGTTAGCTCGGCTGAAATGAAAACGCTCGGCCAAATCTCTGCTCAGCCAGACCTGAAATATATGACCTGTATTTGAGGATGTATTGGGGAGTCAGTGCTTTGCTGTTATTGATAGCTGGTGAACCAACAGAGACCCACGCTCAGAAATCCATGCAATATAGCAGAAATGATATTGTTTCCAGCCGCCGGATGAGTGTTTGACTGTTATTATTGTGGTGCTTCAGCGTGAGGAAAGCTTTAAATGTCAACTTGATTACATCTCACTATCTAAAATTATTCTTACTTACACACAATATTGCAAAGCACCTGCGCATGCATAAGCCTGCTTTTTTATTGAGCATCTCAATGTGCAGTTAACATTTTGGATCATTTATTAAAGACCCATGATATCAATATTGTAGTTTTGTGTTTTTCGCTCATGAAAAAAAAATAGAAAATTAACTTTCAGCACATATACGCATTTATAATTTAGTCTTTCCATCAGGGAAAACAAACCCAAAATATGGAATGAAGATTACTAGATTTCATGATAGAGATAAGATACTGTATATTAGGTAAAACGACTCGAATGAAATGTTTGAATTAATAAAATAATTTAAATTATAATACAAAAATATACATTATTACTATATAATATTAATATCATCATCATCATATTATTATTAGTATTATTAGGAAATAATGCATATTACAATTTTGATTTCTACACCTGGGAAAAAAAATTCACAGAAATTATTAAAATCTTAAAAATGCCAAAATAATAATAATTATAATACGGTACCGATCAAAAGTTTGGGGTCAGTAAGATTTTTAAAAAAAGTAATTAATACTTTATTCGAGTATTTGTTAAATTGATGCAAAGTGACAAGACATTTATAATGTTACAAAAGATTCCATTTCAAATAAATGCTGATCTTTTTAACTTTCTATTCATCAAAGAATCCTGAACAATACAATGTATCAGTTTCCATGAAAACATGAAGTGTTTCCAACATTGATAATAATCATAAATGTTTCTTGAGCATCAAATCATGATATTAGAGTGATTTCTGAAGGATCATGTGACACTGAAGACTGTTTTCAGCAGGGTGAAGTATTGTTGGTCTCTCTGTTGGTGTTTTCAGCAGGGTGAAGTATTGTTGGTCTCTCTGTTGGTGTTTTCAGCAGGGTGAAGTATTGTTGGTTTCTCTGTTGGTGTTTTCAGCAGGGTGAAGTATTGTTGGTTTCTCTGTTGGTGTTTTCAGCAGGGTGAAGTATTGTTGGTTTCTCTGGGTGTTTTCAGCAGGGTGAAGTATTGTTGGTTTCTCTGTTGGTGTTTTCAGCAGGGTGTAGTATTGTTGGTTCCTCTGTTGGTGTTTTCAGCAGGGTGAAGTATTGTTGGTCTCTCTGGGTGTATTCAGCAGGGTGAAGTATTGTTGGTTTCTCTGGGTGTATTCAGCAGGGTGAAGTATTGTTGGTTTCTCTGTTGGTGTTTTCAGCAGGGTGAAGTATTGTTGGTTTCTCTGTTGGTGTTTTCAGCAGGGTGAAGTATTGTTGGTCTCTCTGGGTGTATTCAGCAGGGTGAAGTATTGTTGGTTTCTCTGGGTGTATTCAGCAGGGTGAAGTATTGTTGGTTTCTCTGTTGGTGTTTTCAGCAGGGTGAAGTATTGTTGGTTTCTCTGGGTGTTTTCAGCAGGGTGAAGTATTGTTGGTTTCTCTGTTGGTGTTTTCAGCAGGGTGAAGTATTGTTGGTTCCTCTGTTGGTGTTTTCAGCAGGGTGAAGTATTGTTGGTTTCTCTGTTGGTGTTTTCAGCAGGGTGAAGTATTGTTGGTTTCTCTGTTGGTGTTTTCAGCAGGGTGAAGTATTGTTGGCTTCTCTGTTGGTGTTTTCAGGAGGGTGAAGTATTGTTGGTGTCTCTGTTGGTGTTTTCAGCAGGGTGAAGTATTGTTGGTTTCTCTGTTGGTGTTTTCAGCAGGGTGAAGTATTGTTGGTGTCTCTGTTGGTGTTTTCAGCAGGGTGTAGTATTGTTGGTTTCTCTGTTGGTGTTTTCAGCAGGGTGAAGTATTGTTGGTTTCTCTGGGTGTATTCAGCAGGGTGAAGTATTGTTGGTTTCTCTGTTGGTGTTTTCAGCAGGGTGAAGTATTGTTGGTTTCTCTGGGTGTTTTCAGCAGGGTGAAGTATTGTTGGTTTCTCTGTTGGTGTTTTCAGCAGGGTGAAGTATTGTTGGTTCCTCTGTTGGTGTTTTCAGCAGGGTGAAGTATTGTTGGTTTCTCTGTTGGTGTTTTCAGCAGGGTGAAGTATTGTTGGTTTCTCTGTTGGTGTTTTCAGCAGGGTGAAGTATTGTTGGTTTCTCTGTTGGTGTTTTCAGCAGGGTGAAGTATTGTTGGCTTCTCTGTTGGTGTTTTCAGGAGGGTGAAGTATTGTTGGTGTCTCTGTTGGTGTTTTCAGCAGGGTGAAGTATTGTTGGTTTCTCTGTTGGTGTTTTCAGCAGGGTGAAGTATTGTTGGTGTCTCTGTTGGTGTTTTCAGCAGGGTGTAGTATTGTTGGTTTCTCTGTTGGTGTTTTCAGCAGGGTGAAGTATTGTTGGTTTCTCTGTTGGTGTTTTCAGCAGGGTGAAGTATTGTTGGTTTCTCTGGGTGTTTTCAGCAGGGTGAAGTATTGTTGGTTCCTCTGTTGGTGTTTTCAGCAGGGTGAAGTATTGTTGGTTTCTCTGGGTGTTTTCAGCAGGGTGAAGTATTGTTGGTTCCTCTGTTGGTGTTTTCAGCAGGGTGAAGTATTGTTGGTTTCTCTGTTGGTGTTTTCAGCAGGGTGAAGTATTGTTGGTGTCTCTGTTGGTGTTTTCAGCAGGGTGAAGTATTGTTGGTTTCTCTGGGTGTTTTCAGCAGGGTGTAGTATTGTCATATGTCTGACTTCAAAGAAATTGATGGCAAAATTTTGGAAGAAACCGTACGACACCTTAAAACATCAACCTGTGCTCTTGACACACTTCCCACATCATTTTTCAAAAGTGTGTTAAACAGTTTAGAAGCAGATCTTCTAGAAGTGGTAAATGCCTCACTTCTCTCTGGGAGTTTTCCAAACTCCCTAAAAACTGCAGTTGTCAAGCCCCTCCTGAAAAAGAGCAATCTGGATAAGACCATATTAAGCAACTATAGGCCGATCTCAAATCTTCCTTTCATAGGCAAGATCATTGAAAAAGTTGTCTTCAATCAGCTGAACAAATTCTTAAGCTCGAATGGATACTTTGACAATTTTCAATCTGGTTTCCGACCGCACCACAGCACAGAGACAGCGCTCATAAAGATAATAAACGATATTCGCTTAAATACTGATTCAGGCAAAATATCAGTGCTGGTACTACTCGACCTCAGTGCTGCATTTGACACTGTCGATCATAACATACTTCTTGACAGGCTGGAAAACTGGGTGGGGCTTTCTGGGATAGTCCTAAAATGGTTCAGGTCATACTTAGATGGGAGAGGTTATTATGTGAGTATAGGTGACCATAAGTCTGAGTGGACGTCCATGACATGCGGAGTCCCTCAAGGCTCAATTCTTGCGCCACTCCTGTTCAACCTGTACATGCTCCCAATGAGCCAAATAATGAGAAAGAACCAAATTGCTTACCACAGCTATGCAGACGACACACAGATCTACTTAGCCCTATCGCCTAACGATTACAGCCCCATTGACTCCCTGTGCCAATGCATTGATGAAGTCAAAAGTTGGATGTGTCAAAACTTTCTTCAGTTAAACATAGACAAAACTGAAGTCATTGCATTTGGAAACAAAGATGAAGTTCTCAAGGTGAATGCATACCTTCACTCTAGGTGTCAAACAACTAAAAATCAAGTCAGGAATCTTGGTGTGACACTAGAGTCAGACCTTAGTTTCAGTAGTCATGTCAAAGCAATAACTAAATCAGCATACTATCATCTGAAAAATATTGCAAGAATTAGATGCTTTGTTTCCAGACAAGACTTAGAGAAACTTGTGCATGCTTTCATCACCAGCAGGGTGGATTATTGTAATGGACTCCTCACTGGCCTTCCCAAAAAGACCATAAGACAGTTGCAGCTCATACAGAACGCTGCCGCCAGGATTCTGAGCAGAACTAGAAAATATGAACATATCACACCAGTCCTCAGGTCTTTACACTGGCTCCCAGTTAAATTTAGGATTGATTTTAAAGTATTATTACTGGTATATAAATCATTCAATGGCCTAGGACCTCAATACATTGCAGATATGCTCACTGAATATAAACCCAACAGATCACTCAGATCACTAGGATCATATCAGCTAGAAATACCAAGGGTTCACTCAAAGCATGGTGAATCTGCTTTTAGCTATTATGCCAGCCGCAGCTGGAACCAGCTTCCAGAGGAGATCAGACGTGCTCCTACAGTAGTCACATTCAAATCCAGACTCAAAACACATCTGTTTAGCTATGCATTTACTGAATGAGCACTGTGCCAATGTTCGTCCGACTGTTTGTACTGTACTGTATTTTATTTTTTTTATTTTTCTTAACTGTTTTAATTAGTCTTATTTCTTTTTATTATTTTAATTTCTTTTATGTAAAGCACTTTGAATTGCCATTGTGTATGAAATGTGCTATATAAATAAACTTGCCTTGCCTTGCCTTGCCTTGGTTCCTCTGTTGGTGTTTTCAGCTCGGTGAAGTATTGTTGGTTCCTCTGTTGGTGTTTTCAGCAGGGTGAAGTATTGTTGGTTTCTCTGTTGGTGTTTTCAGCAGGGTGAAGTATTGTTGGTGTCTCTGTTGGTGTTTTCAGCAGGGTGAAGTATTGTTGGTTTCTCTGTTGGTGTTTTCAGCAGGGTGAAGTATTGTTGGTTCCTCTGTTGGTGTTTTCAGCAGGGTGAAGTATTGTTGGTTTCTCTGTTGGTGTTTTCAGCAGGGTGAAGTATTGTTGGTTTCTCTGGGTGTTTTCAGCAGGGTGTAGTATTGTTGGTTCCTCTGTTGGTGTTTTCAGCTCGGTGAAGTATTGTTGGTTCCTCTGTTGGTGTTTTCAGCAGGGTGAAGTATTGTTGGTTTCTCTGTTGGTGTTTTCAGCAGGGTGAAGTATTGTTGGTGTCTCTGTTGGTGTTTTCAGCAGGGTGAAGTATTGTTGGTTTCTCTGTTGGTGTTTTCAGCAGGGTGAAGTATTGTTGGTTTCTCTGTTGGTGTTTTCAGCAGGGTGAAGTATTGTTGGTGTCTCTGTTGGTGTTTTCAGCAGGGTGAAGTATTGTTGGTTTCTCTGTTGGTGTTTTCAGCAGGGTGAAGTATTGTTGGTGTCTCTGTTGGTGTTTTCAGCAGGGTGAAGTATTGTTGGTTTCTCTGGGTGTATTCAGCAGGGTGAAGTATTGTTGGTTTCTCTGTTGGTGTTTTCAGCAGGGTGAAGTATTGTTGGTTTCTCTGAGTGTTTTCAGCAGGGTGAAGTATTGTTGGTTTCTCTGTTGGTGTTTTCAGCAGGGTGAAGTATTGTTGGTTCCTCTGTTGGTGTTTTCAGCAGGGTGAAGTAATGTTGGTTTCTCTGTTGGTGTTTTCAGCAGGGTGAAGTATTGTTGGTTTCTCTGTTGGTGTATTCAGCAGGGTGAAGTATTGTTGGTTCCTCTGTTGGTGTTTTCAGCAGGGTGAAGTATTGTTGGTTTCTCTGTTGGTGTTTTCAGCAGGGTGAAGTATTGTTGGTGTCTCTGTTGGTGTTTTCAGCAGGGTGAAGTATTGTTGGTTTCTCTGTTGGTGTTTTCAGCAGGGTGAAGTATTATTGGTTTCTCTGTTGGTGTTTTCAGCAGGGTGAAGTATTGTTGGTGTCTCTGTTGGTGTTTTCAGCAGGGTGAAGTATTGTTGGTTTCTCTGTTGGTGTTTTCAGCAGGGTGAAGTATTGTTGGTTCCTCTGTTGGTGTTTTCAGCAGGGTGAAGAATTGTTGGTTCCTCTGTTGGTGTTTTCAGCAGGGTGAAGTATTGTTGGTTCCTCTGTTGGTGTTTTCAGCAGGGTGAAGTATTGTTGGTTCCTCTGTTGGTGTTTTCAGCAGGGTGAAGTATTGTTGGTTTCTCTGTTGGTGTTTTCAGCAGGGTGAAGTATTGTTGGTTTCTCTGTTGGTGTTTTCAGCAGGGTGAAGTATTGTTGGTTTCTCTGTTGGTGTTTTCAGCAGGGTGAAGTATTGTTGGTTTCTCTGTTGGTGTTTTCAGCAGGGTGAAGTATTGTTGGTGTCTCTGTTGGTGTTTTCAGCAGGGTGAAGTATTGTTGGTTCCTCTGTTGGTGTTTTCAGCAGGGTGAAGAATTGTTGGTTCCTCTGTTGGTGTTTTCAGCAGGGTGAAGTATTGTTGGTTCCTCTGTTGGTGTTTTCAGCAGGGTGAAGAATTGTTGGTTCCTCTGTTGGTGTTTTCAGCAGGGTGAAGTATTGTTGGTGTCTCTGTTGGTGTTTTCAGCAGGGTGAAGTATTGTTGGTTTCTCTGTTGGTGTTTTCAGCAGGGTGAAGTATTGTTGGTTTCTCTGTTGGTGTTTTCAGCAGGGTGAAGTATTGTTGGCTTCTCTGTTGGTGTTTTCAGCAGGGTGAAGTATTGTTGGTTCCTCTGTTGGTGTATTCAGCAGGGTGAAGTATTGTTGGTTTCTCTGTTGGTGTTTTCAGCAGGGTGAAGTATTGTTGGTTCCTCTGTTGGTGTTTTCAGCAGGGTGAAGTATTGTTGGTTTCTCTGTTGGTGTTTTCAGCAGGGTGAAGTATTGTTGGCTTCTCTGTTGGTGTTTTCAGCAGGGTGAAGTATTGTTGGTTTCTCTGTTGGTGTTTTCAGCAGGGTGAAGTATTGTTGGTGTCTCTGTTGGTGTTTTCAGCAGGGTGAAGTATTGTTGGTTTCTCTGTTGGTGTTTTCAGCAGGGTGAAGTATTGTTGGTTCCTCTGTTGGTGTTTTCAGCAGGGTGAAGTATTGTTGGTTCCTCTGTTGGTGTTTTCAGCAGGGTGAAGTATTGTTGGTGTCTCTGTTGGTGTTTTCAGCAGGGTGAAGTATTGTTGGCTTCTCTGTTGGTGTTTTCAGCAGGGTGAAGTATTGTTGGTTTCTCTGTTGGTGTTTTCAGCAGGGTGAAGTATTGTTGGTTTCTCTGTTGGTGTTTTCAGCAGGGTGAAGTATTGTTGGTTTCTCTGTTGGTGTTTTCAGCAGGGTGAAGTATTGTTGGTGTCTCTGTTGGTGTTTTCAGCAGGGTGAAGTATTGTTGGTGTCTCTGTTGGTGTTTTCAGCAGGGTGAAGTATTGTTGGTTTCTCTGTTGGTGTTTTCAGCAGGGTGAAGTATTGTTGGTTTCTCTGGGTGTTTTCAGCAGGGTGAAGTATTGTTGGTTTCTCTGTTGGTGTTTTCAGCAGGGTGAAGTATTGTTGGTTTCTCTGTTGGTGTTTTCAGCAGGGTGAAGTATTGTTGGTGTCTCTGTTGGTGTTTTCAGCAGGGTGAAGTATTGTTGGTTTCTCTGGGTGTTTTCAGCAGGGTGAAGTATTGTTGGTTCCTCTGGGTGTTTTCAGCAGGGTGAAGTATTGTTGGTTTCTCTGGGTGTTTTCAGCAGGGTGAAGTATTGTTGGTTTCTCTGTTGGTGTTTTCAGCAGGGTGAAGTATTGTTGGTTTCTCTGTTGGTGTTTTCAGCAGGGTGAAGTATTGTTGGTGTCTCTGTTGGTGTTTTCAGCAGGGTGAAGTATTGTTGGTTTCTCTGTTGGTGTTTTCAGCAGGGTGAAGTATTGTTGGTTTCTCTGGGTGTTTTCAGCAGGGTGAAGTATTGTTGGTTTCTCTGTTGGTGTTTTCAGCAGGGTGAAGTATTGTTGGTTTCTCTGTTGGTGTTTTCAGCAGGGTGAAGTATTGTTGGTGTCTCTGTTGGTGTTTTCAGCAGGGTGAAGTATTGTTGGTTTCTCTGGGTGTTTTCAGCAGGGTGAAGTATTGTTGGTTCCTCTGGGTGTTTTCAGCAGGGTGAAGTATTGTTGGTTTCTCTGGGTGTTTTCAGCAGGGTGAAGTATTGTTGGTTTCTCTGGGTGTTTTCAGCAGGGTGAAGTGGACTGCTGGCCCCTGTCCTGCCCGCCGGCGGACTGTGAGTTCACGCTGGTTCCCGAGGGCGAGTGTTGCCCGCGCTGCGTCTCGGACCCGTGCCAGGCTCATGCCGTCCGCAACGACATCACCAAGACCTGCGATGACGAACACGGGATCACACGCTTCAGCGGCTCGTCCTGGGTCAAACACGGCACGGAGTGCACACTGTGCCAGTGCAAGGTACTTACAGCTAACAAAAAAACACACACTTTTGCAGAGACATGATCAAATATAAAAACAAGCAAAAAAACATGACATGCAAACAAATAAACAAAGAGACAGGGATATACAGTCAAACCAAAAATGATTCAGACACCAGATATAATTTTTGATATTGTTTTAATTGTGATCAGGACACTATAGTTCATTTATGTAAGTGAAGAGAGCAAAATAAAATAAACTGTGACATATTATACCCAAATAATTCTTCATATAGTGACTACCAGTGACATTTATACAAATTTACGACCAAAAATGATATGATCCAGACACTTTGACCTGATCATGTTTTGCTGAAGTGTTTTGTCTTTAATTGCTAATGCTCTTTTTACACACAGACTGAACAAAATGAAGCATTGCTTGGTCACTGGTTGAGCTAAACTGGTATTATCTAATTGTGTAGTTAAATTTAACAGCTGACAGATATTCAACATAATTCATGTGTGAGACAGTCTAACAGAAGGACGGACAAAACCAGTCAAATATCAACTGAGTTCTGCTCATATTTTATTACCATTTTCTAAACTATAGCGAATAAACTGTGATAATGTGAGGAATGTTGAAGCTGTCTGAATAAAGTTTGGTTTGATTGTACATACAAACAAAACAATTATAACTACACAAATAAGCAAACAGTGCATTAACTAACATTAACAAGACTTTAATGATGTATTAGTGAATGTTGAAATTAACATTAAAGATTAATAAATGCCGTATAAGTGCAGTTCATTATTACTTCATGCTAACTAATGTAGTTAACTAATGTTAACTAATGAACCTTATCGTAAAAGTGTTACCCATATACTTTTATATTATAGTTTTGTATTATTATTTAGAAAACAACAACACTCAATTAGATGATCAAATGCACAAACAGTCTGATTTATAGTTGTATTTCCAGTATATGATGTATTTCCCCGTCTCTCTTCCAGAACGGACACATCTGTTGCTCAGTGGATCCCATGTGTCTTTAGTGGCTCGACTCACAGCACCTGTACAGTCTCACACGACCCTCCCGAAGTTATGCCAAATATGAAAGGTGTATAATATCAGACCGGAGGAGGCCATTTCTGCACAATCAAGGACTATAAACCCACGACGAGAAACACGAGCACCGGCATGACCACACTGGATGTTTAAAGAATAAAACATTCTTTCATTTTTATCTCTTTGATGATCACAGGATTGTAGAAACTTTAGCTAGTAAGTAAATCTTATCGTATCTCTCTTTTGCCTGGATATGGAAGTTCGACGCTATTTTGTGTTTCTTTTTCGATTAGCTTTCTGTGTCTGTTTTCTGTCTAGATTTTAAATTATTATATGGCTTGTTCTTGTCTTACGGTGAATAAAATATCTCCATTTCCATTTATGGATGCGTTGACCTTTCATTTTCCCCAGCGGCGCGCTACGAATGTGTCGCTCAGCTAAAGCCGTCTTACGAGGTGATCAGCGAGTGTGCTAATTAAATAGTGACCTTCTCTGCTACCTGAGACATCATCATTATCTCCAATCTCTCAAGCAGCTTAAATATCCCAGCATTCACGCTTGACCGTCCCGTAAACTTCGCTCACCCTTCAACGGATTTCAGAATCCAAATGCTTCCTCTTCCTGTATGTTTTGAATATCGCATGAATATTCATCAGCGTCTCCAGTATCGGCATCAGAGCGAGCTCATGAATATTCAGCGGGTGACGAGGTCGTTTGGGAAACAGGACTGCGCTTTCCTTCAGGTCAGTGTGTGAAAGTGTTTCAGTGACACAGATATCAGTCAGCGCTCCGCTTTCCCAAACTCAAACTGCTAATGGCTAAAAACTCAAATCAATTATAAAATTATAATCACTTTTTTTTGCTTGTGTTTCATACATATTTAAAGAAAAGTTTCGTCGTTCCAAACCTGTCTGACTGAATAGTTAAGAATGATTTGTGTTAGCTTGTGTGTGTTATCGTCTAATTGCTTCTCATTCGCTTGACTATCAACCAACATAAAAGTGTATCAAGCCAAGGCACTCGGGAGTTTAAGTAAATGTATAAAAAGCCTTTATTTCATCATTACGTACAAACATTTGTTTTGCATATTTATATACTTTACTGTAAATAACTATTATATTGAATTGTATATATTGCACTACTGTTGCCTGAGCCTCAACCAAATGCATTTCAATGTACAAATTGTCTTTGACATTTGTATGTATGACAAATAAATTAACTTAAACTATTTAATTCATGATGAAATAAATGGTTTTTATATACATTTACTTAATCTCTCGAGTGCCTTGGCTTGATACGTTTTTATGAGTCGAATTAAATCCAAAGAGCTCCGGACACGGACTTTACAACCCGCGCAACGCTTTTCTGCACTCCTTGTTCTAATAAACAAACATATTTGCTATACAATATACATCGCTTTATGTGAGTATACTGTATGTATGCAGACAAAGCTGGATGTACTAAATATCCAACTTTATACATTCAGCTGTGTGATAATATAATTCACATTTTGCAGCAATATAAACAATCAATGTGCCATAAAGTATATATTGCTTTATGTGAGTTAGAGTTGCACGATTAATTGTTAAAAGATCACGTTCTCGTTACTAAATGACAGCGATTCGGCTTTAATCACAGCGAACATTGAGATCTGCCTTCGTGTATAGATACAGTATGAAACTACAATTTAAATGATCACAGAAGTGCTGGGATAAAAGTTTATAGTTTGGCGATAAAAATAGAGCAAATCACCAACATGGCTTTAGATAACGATTGTCTCAATTACATCAGTAGGTGGCAACAAGTGGCTGTTATAAAAATGTATTTGTCATTGAATCATTTATTCAAGAGATTCGTTCAAAAATGGTGATTCATCCAGTAATGAAACAAGTGAAGTATTTATGAGCGAGTCATTGAATCATTCAAACAGCTTTTAAATAATTCATACAAATTAATTGAACATTTTTAAATAGACTGCAGAAATTAACATTTTGTCAGAACCATTCAACTAAATTACATGTTGTTTTGTTTAGTTATCTATTCAGAATCATGGGGAAATTGTGATCTCTGTTTGAAAAAATTGTGATTCAGTTCATCCAGAATCATGCGGCTCTAATCTGAGTGTATGTATATATATATAAAGTGTGTGTGTATATATATATATATATATATATATACACACACACTTTTCCTACTTTGTATATAGAGCAGAGCTGTGTGATATTTCACATTTTGTGATGATATAAACAATCTAGTAAGAGTATTATAAGGTGCTATTCTGAACAATATCATTGTACTCTTACTTTTTCTGCCAGATGAATATATAAATATAACAATATGTCAGAAATAGAAAGAGTGGTGTGCTAGTGTTCAATAAAGCATAGACTGCAGGAAATGAACACTAAGTACTAAGAAATCGTATAAAGCCTCACGTTTTAAACACCCTGGGCCGCACAAAACATGATTAATCATTTAAATTACAAGATAAAGATCCACTTATTTGAGGATAGAGATGGTGCATGACGTTACCTGTTGTCCCGTCTGTTGATTGGACAATCATGTGTGTGATGGGTTATGAATGGTTACGACCTCACCCTGAAGCCAAAGACGCTGCACAAGGTCCATCTTGAGGAAGATTCAATTCCTTGACCACGACTAAACATGGCGAGGATATTCTTCTCTTATTGCAGCAATGAAAACATTTATGTTTTACAAAGTAAAGGAGATACTGAAGCTGGAGCATTTATTAGGCGCTTTTTTATGTGCATAAATTGAAGTCATATGTGTTTTATAAGCAGCACTGGGTTGCAGATCCTCGTCCCACGTGTATCTTCACCTGTGGCGGGTTAAAGTGCTCCTGAACACCATCTTCCAGGGGTCAGAGGTCATCAGAGGTCATCAGAGGGCAGATGTAGCTTCTGTCCTCCAGCGGGTCAACACCGAATGCTCTTCAAATCAGAGAAATGTAGTTTCATGTATATACAATTCAAAACACTATCATCCTGCAAAAAGTGATGTTCTTCCTCAGTATTTAATAATGTTTATGAAAACTGTGTGCAGTTGTATACAAACATTTCAGCTTTAATTTGAGTGTAAATATTATATCTGGAAATAAATAGCAGTTGAATATAATAGCTCTGTTGGTAACCTCTACTATTATAGTGTAACAAATGAGAGCGTTCCCTGTATAGTTTGCAGAATTATTTGGGAGAGATTTTTTTTTCCCATCATCATTCCGAATAATCGGCTATCGGTATCAGTGCATCTCTATTATTAAGTCTTGTTTACTTAAAAAATGATAAAAATTAAGTGACTTGTGGGGTCATAAAAATAATCTTGTTTTCCCTTTGAATTAAGATTAATTTTCTTGTTTTGAAGTATAAACAACTCCCTTATTTTTTTAAATATATTTGTCATAAAACAAGACTCATTTTGCATCTCAAGTAAATGTATCTTGATTTAAGAATGTACTGGAGAACAAGACAGAAATACTAAAGGAAGAACATCATTTTTTCTGCAGTGTAGATACATAATTAAAGATCTCTTACCCAACCATTTGACTGACATGAACATCGATACTAAGCAGGTTTGTACTTCTGTCCGTTCGATTTCCTGCCTAATGAAACTGAAGGTTTGGATTTGATTATTCAATTATGGTTTACCAATCTACCAAGAAAACAAGTCTACTAATTTAGTTTTACTGCATGACGTGGACAGATTTACGCATGGAGCTTCAGCCATGTGACATGCAATTCAATTCCTCCACAGAACACCAATCAATCACCTTGCTCTTTTCCACGGTGGATTACATTCATGCACTGCTTGTTTCTCAGTAAAAGCTCGGGTTTCTTGACCACAGTGTTTCTCTTTCGGGTCAGATCTGCTGATAGGGCCGTTTCTGTGGATTATGCGCTCAGGGTTCAGGACGGCGTCCAAAAAACACTCTCCCGCTGCGTTTGATCAAGAATTCATGCATGGAGTCGAGTTTGAGTCGAGGCCGCAACACAACACGAGCACTGACGAGATGCTGTGCTGCTCAGACGCGGTTTAAAAGAGCAGTTCAGACTAAAATGGAGATTTATTCAACATTAATTCAATTCTAAATTTATTCTGTGGAGCACAATTAACCCTCTGGTGCTCTTCGGTCATTTTTGAAATTTATGAAACTTGGGAAAGATTTTGGCACTTGCTATGTGAACACACACACATACACACAAAAATCATGGACATGATTGGAACAGGTTAAATGGTCCTGTAAAAAATAGTCACTTATTGTGCTCCTCGCGGTCAAACATGAGCGCATTGGAAATGACTGAGACGAGTTTCCTCTAGTGGAAGCGTTCGGTACTGCAGCCGAACACACTCTCACTGAAAGCTCATTTACTGAGATATCAAGCTCAGCTTTTGAACTTGTTTAGATTTATGGCTTTGTTTCAACATACAGGCAGTTTTCGAGTAAAAACGTGATTTTGAAAATATATATTTCATATATAAATTGAAAATAGTATTTTTGTGCATTTTTCTTAACAATACACGTAAAATTCTCTTACTTTTTTTAAGTTCACTTTTTTAAACTTTTTTTTAAAAGTGTCGTCTTTGAAAATAAATCAAATTTACGTCTGTTTTCTCTAAAGCATTCAAGATTTACGACAGTTTGAGTTGGAAATTTAATTTTCAGGTCTATGCTCAAAAAGTGAATAAATGGATTAGAAATACAGCGTAAATACAATTTAGTATAAAAAAATATTAAATAAAAACATTATCAAACAAAAATATAGTACATTCATTTCATTGAAAACATTTTTTTTTGATTGACACGCGAAGAGCTCTATATTATGGCTGTTCTTTCCCATGCAATGAAAGTCAAAGGGGATTTTGTATGGAGACACCACACTTTTTTCTAAATAATATTTGACATGTATGTATACTACTTTTTCACAGTATAAACAGGGTCCATGCACGAGGATGATCATATTTGGGGGTCTGTGTCCAACTAAAGGACTCGTGAATCGTTCTGAAATGACTGTAATTTCCACGGACGTCAGAACCACAGTGTCGGGTCTCGGGTCGCCTCCAGTGTTCGGGACAGCTTTGGCACAGGTGCCATATGTGCCCAGCGTGCTCCTCTCTGGACGTGGCGCTCGGCCAGCGTCGGGACTGAGGAATCCCAGCATGCACCGGCCTGATTCCAGCTGGCTTCTAAATGACCAATTTACTATCAGAGAGGAAAACCCACCGCGACAGATGCTACGACCCACGGGGAGCTGATATTACTGTTTCTGCTAGCTATTAACGCCCGCACAGTGATGATGTCAGTATGCGCTAGTGTTTTAGCACTTCAGAAGAATCCTATTGGCTGCAGATGTCACTCATCATTTGAGTGACAGCACTAAACCCCGCCCCCATTCAGTGTCCTCAAGGCCTATAAAGTCCATTTCAAACCTGAAAAAAAATACAGAATGACACATGAAGCCAGACATTCAACTTGTATGTAGTTACCAGTTAATGATAAACATTAATTTTTTAGCAAGTAAATGCTTTAGTGAGTCGAAGTTCTTATATTATGATGACAAAAAAACCTTGTTTAGGCGATGCTTGCAGAGACAGGCGTGTAAAACATGGTAAATGATCCACTCTTTTGATAATCGTACACCAGTAAATTATAGTATTACGCATTATTTATTACATACAACCTGTTTGTAGAGACAACAGCAAGTCTAGTTTTGTTAAACAACAGCAAAAAATGTCCATTTAATGTGCATTTACAAATGTTTCAGAGTGTATTCTCGCATGGTTTGCTGGATTAGACCATGGACCAGTTGCATAAACACAGCCATTATCTTAAAATTGTGTTTTAAGAACTAGCCTGGCCTGATTGTATTGTGTTTTCCAGAATATAAGTCGCGTTTTGTTCCTCATCTAAAACATGCCGCGACTTATATTTCAAAGTGTCTTACATAATTGAATTAGCATCAAGCACACAGAACATTTGGACTGAATGAGAGAGGAATGTGAGACCAAATGTTTTTGTATTGAACATTTCTTCAATGGTGTCCAATGTTGTTTTGCTTCCCAACATTCTTCAAAAACATTTCTGCAGAAAACAACATGTGGAACAACATGAGGAGTAAATGACAGAACTTTCATTTTTGGGTCGACTGTTCCTTTAAAGATATGACCTGTCTTAAAGTCCCCCTGTGGTGTAAATCCAGCTTTTAATGTTGTTTATGTGTCTATGTGGTGTTTTTAATATGCTTTAAGACAAAACCATGTGTAAATTCATAAGTCGACAGCATTGCTGAGTATTTTCTCCTAAAAACTGCAGTGAACCAAAGACAGTCTCAAAAACACGCTTTGAAATCGCTGGTGTTTCTGACGTCACAAACTACCTTGTAACCAATCAGATCAACGTGTGATCGTCAACGAGTGGATCTCTGAGCTGAGTGAGTGAGTGGAGGCGGGGCTCATTTGCATATTCATAGAACCGTGCATACTAAATGAGGGAAGGGTGTAGAGTTACATTCAATATATTTTAAGACGTGAATAATTTTTTTTTTTAAGGGAAAAAACGTTTAAATATATAATTTCGGTTATCAAAGATGAGTTTTAAGGGATACAATTATTGACTACAGGGGGACTTTGAAGGGAAAAGGCGACTAACCTTCAGTACTAGTCTTATGCAACAGTCCTCAGCTCTTTTTTTCACCAGATGGAGGATGATAAGTTACTCAGTCTTGAAACTTGTGAGAGAAACGTTCTTCAGTTTTTCTCGTAATAAACATTAAGTGTGTGATTTCTTATCAGCTCCCGAAGTCCGTGCTGAAGTTATCTTCAGTCTGCAGCTGCTGTTGAGAAAAAACCGTCGACGACTTTTATTTATTTATTTCTCTCCGCAAGTTTGTAATATCGCTGTTGGAGCGTTAACGGGCTTTAACCGTGTAGCCACTCATTAACTCGCTTCTCAAGGACGGTGTGATATTCTCCTGACTTTCCCTGCAGCACACTCGATAAAAATGGACAGTTTCTCTCTCTCTGGAACAGCTAATCGAACGGAAGGAGACTGGGAAATTAAGGCTCCTGGGTTTTCTCTGGAAAAACTTTTGACTGGCTTCGTACGGGGATTTGCCGTGTCGCTCCTGTCGCATGTCTAGCGATGAAATTCCTATTTATAAGCTTCCCTTCGTCCTGAAACACCACAACTGACAGGGTAACATTCCCAGTCGCGCCTCAGGAACCATCGTGATGGAAGTCTGACAGAGGAGGGTTTCCATCTCTGTCAGCACACGTCAGAGTTTGAGTTTTCCCGACTGTGATCTCGAAAGGCCTGACATGACAGGCGATCTGCTGGAAACAGCCTCACCGAGCACGACTCAATTTACGAGCTGAAGGTTTTCTGCCAGATCTCAAGTTCACGGTGCATATGAAGTCGACGTCTGGCTCTCGGAGAAGAATCAGACGAGCAACTACATTTACCACAGAATATACATCTCAATTTCAAATGATATCCTCACTAACCGTGTTTGCATGCACAGCATTGTCCGAAAAACATCTATATTCTGGTTTGAAAACAAAAAGCTCATGAAAAATATTATTTACTCTTCTTCATTGGTGTTCCAAACCAATGCTTTTCAGGGTTGCCAGGTCTGCATAACAAAACTAGCCCAATGACCACAAGTATCAAAACTCAAAATATGTCATTCCCATACCTAAAATATACAATTTAAAGTCACTGTTACAAAAAATGAGAAAACAACAACACTATATTGTAGGGGTGTCACAATATATTGCAATACAAAAATGCAGCAATATGTATCGTGGATTGTATAATTCACCCAAAATAAAAATTACTGTGCGAGAAAAGATTCAAGTTTTCAAAGTTTTAGTGTCAGTTCTACATTAAACTACTATATTAATGATGAATATAATGTATAATAATGCAATGGGGGAATATTAGTGTGTCCTGATAATGCCAAATGTCTGATGTTAGCAGTAAAAGTGTCCTACATTATTATAAATATATCTAGTCAGTGAAAGAGTGCAAGTATATTCGTCTAAAATAATCCTGTGTTTTCAGCTTCAGAATCATGAATATTGTTATTCTGGTGTCTCTATTGTCCTGTGCTTTGGGTTTCCAAGTCCAAGACTATTCATTTACACACACAATGTTATATAAAATGTATAATTTTAATCAACAGTTAATTTTTTGTTAGTCTTTTATCATATGTCTTGAGTATTGCAATAATATCGTATCTTGACATGAGGGGATTATTACACCCCTTATATATTGTAGTGATCACAAAACTTAACATATAGCACATTCATCATTGGTAGAATATAAAATATTTCAATACAAGCATTTCAGTCACATATTTATGCACGGCCTCTGTCAAATTAGTCCAATTTCATGGGAATTTTTAAAATAATTTTCATACGAGATTCGTAACATTGTGAGCAGAATTTGTATTTATTTGTATCATTTTTTTTTTGTATAAAAATGTATTTTTCTGTTCCTTTTATTGTGAAAAACATTTTAACGATTAATCCAATATTAATAAGGATTTTGCTGTGCATGTAAATGAGGTGATTAAATGAATCTTTATTTGTTGCATTAGCGCAATTTCCCACACTTCAAATGATTTTGTAACTGAAGAAAGCATTTAAGATGCACGTCTTTGTCGGCAAACACACAATATATATAACTGGTTTTTCTTCTTGAGAAACACATGTGAGCTTTTCCTAAAGGAGAGTTACTTGCACTATTCAGCTGTAGGTTATCAGGGGTTCATTTGTGTCATTTTCCCCTCTATCTTTTGCTTTGCTAATACAGTAATGCTAATATTGCACGTCTGTCTGTGCACTGCAAATAAATCAATAATTAATTTCTCTCCATAATCACAAATCTTGAAAGTTAGGGGCGTACTTACAGCCATGGATGGTGAGGAACAGATTTACCAGCGTGACACACTGAGGTTTTATCATCCACAACAACAGCGAAAGTCAAGCGAGGCCCGGATTCCCGAAGCAGGAGATTAGAATTGTGTTGTGTGGAGATTGAAAGCCGTACAAACGCAGCAAGAAATTTCAGGTTTACAGCTATTGTAAAGAAAAGATTGGGAATAATCATTTCAGAGCGCAACACTTTAAAAAAAGGCATTCGACAAACATAAAAAAGAAATAATCGGATCTGTTATTAAGTGAAATGTTTTCAAAGAAACTTGAAGCACTGAGAGTGGCCACATATGGAGCTGCATGCAGATTCTGAAAGCTTTAATAAATCACCTGTAGTGAAAGAATCCTTTATAACCCTTGTGTTTTGACCCGTAATGGTGCCTAATGGCTGTTTACCCAATGTTTCTATAAATGGGTACGATTGGCACTCTCTGCAGAACCGGATCGACACCGGATGCAGGCCGGCCCTCGGCGGTTGCTTAGCAACAAGGTCACAGTGGACAGCCAGCAGTCGCCACTTTTGAAGCGTCTCCATACGAGAAGAACCATTTCCACCGATAACATGCAACCTGTGAAATAACATGGTACCCGCGTGTCAAAAGAAGGTCGTTTATTGATAACAGGGTTTGATGTGGATATTTACCATCCAAACATTTTAGGAGAAGAAAAAAAACACACCGGACGAACATGGTCAAAACAAGATGTCAAAACAACACAAGTATAAAAGACAAAGCAATCGGTGTTTGAGATGGCATAACTTTGGCTGAATCAATCCGATCAGATTTTCCAACACATGCATGTGAAGATATATTTGGTGGCACAGCAGTTTGGTGTTTAAATAACTGATAAATAATTCAACAGATAACGATTAGACATGAAGCAACGTCCCACGCGCAGGTTTGTTCATGAAGGCACAGCTTTAGGTGTTGTTCATTAAGTGTTTTCATGACCATCATGCCATGCGTTCACTGTGAGGACAGCATTTTATCCATGTAGGCACAGGCGAATCACATAAAAACACGTACAAAAAAATCAAACATCCAGCACCATAGACCAACGCCCTCGAGGGACGCTTTGAGGAACGTTTGAAAGTTTGAGTTCAGAAAGTTGGTGCCATGTGCAAGATCGCTGAAAAGATCAATAAAAAAAATAGAAATCTCATGGAAGAGTTTCAAAACTAGCCCATTAGTAGGGCTGCCCCCGACCTTCACAGTCGACTAGCAGTCGTTCATTTAATCGCACGTTTAATATTCATTTAATTACTTAAATATATACTGAGGAGAGTACTGAACCATAATGAGCCTTAAATATATATATATAGACGTAATATATAGCATATTCCACGCTCAAGAGCACACATAAAGCTTGACGCAAAACACCGTAATGATTATGAATGTGTCGTAAAATAGCAATTTTAATTATTTATTAATAAAATAGTGTTTTCTGAGTCAGTTGAAGTTGATGATGCTGACTCGCCATCTCCGCAATATATATATATAGAGAAATGCACCTTTCATACGTATTACATAAGCAAAGAGTATTTGTTTTTGATTTGAATTGGTTCGTTTTACAGCTGCACGATTAATCATTTAAAAAAAAAATTCAAAAAGATTCAAAAACGCACACAATCTCATTCCTAAATTACAACGATTCGCTAGTGTCTATTAAACCTTTCACAAAGTCACACTGGAAAATTGTAATCTGATGTCTATCTAGATATGAAACAGTCTTTTCAATCACGCAGTCTCATTATTTCCACGTAACAAATATTCAGATGATCACAGAAGTACTGGAATAAAAGTTTATAGTTCGGATATAAACACGATCAAAATAGAGCAAATCACCTATCGAAAGTAACTTGGCGATTCAAATAAAGATAGTATCGATTACATCGTTACACCAGTAGGTGGCGACAAGTGACCGTTAAAAAATGTATTTGTTATTGAATCATTCATTCAAGAGATTCGTTCAAAAACACAGATTCATCCAGTAATGAAACAAGTGAAGTATTTATAAGAGAGTCGTTCATTCAAATAATTTTGTCATTTTAAAATAGACTAGTTTTTGTTCAGAACGTCTAGTAAATTACATGTTAGTTTTCTCTTTAGTTGTCTGTTCAGAATCGTAGGAGAATCTTGATCTCTATTTGAAAGAAAAACGAAAAAAAAAAACCACGTAATTCTCAACTTATCCCGAATCGTGCAGGTCGATGGATGATATGAGGACGTTTGGATTTCCTGCCTGGCATACTGTAATTTCCACAAGGACCCGCCGTTAATGATCGATCGCTCATTAGGTTTTTTTCTCCGACTAATAAAATGACATAAGGGCTGTTTACACGACACACTTTTCAACTAAAAACGTAAAACTTTTTAAGCGTTTTGGCCGTTCGTTTACACGACAACAGAAGCCTGAAAACAACAAAAAGCGTGAATCTCTGAAGACGATGGCGTCATGCTCATGCGTATTACGTGTTCAGTCTATAGTGTTTCATCGCCATCTACTGGCCTGGCAGCAGAACGCAGCGTTTTTAGTCTTTTTCCCATATCCGTGTGAATGGGGATCGCTTTGACAATGGCGTCGTCTGCACGCGGATAACTCTCTGTTTTAAGCACATCGTTGTCGTGTAAACGTACCCTAAGCCTCTTCTCGTCGACTAGCGTTTCGTTGGCTATTAGGGTGCAGCCCTACCAATCAGCAACATACTTTGGAAGACACCACACAACATCAGCAAGTATTCCTAGAGTCGATCTGACCTTTGGCGGAGGTCACGGGGTCAGTTTTTTGACATCACCGGTGTCCTCGTGGGCTACACTGGGCTGCGTCTCCTGGGTCTCGCTTGAACACGGTGACATGGAGTTGTCCGAGGACCCGAAGTGATGAGTGTCCACCAAGAGCAACATGGGCGTCCCGCTCCTCTTAAACGCCTCGGCTTCCTCCGCCGTGGCTCCCAGATCGGAGCGCTTGATGCGCTCGTAGCTCTTGTCCTGGTTCTCTGGGAACGTCTCGCCACCTTGGAAGCGTCCGAACAGCCAGATGAAGAACCCACAGAGCACGAAAGCCGCCAGACTCGGGATAAACGCCAGGCACTTCACGTCTAGGCTGGATCCCACGTATCGGCTGTGAAGGAACATGTCCGCCTGGATGTACGTGCGGTTGGTGCGCGGGTCTATGTTAGCCGACCGCCATTCCCAGGTTAGCGTGCTCCGGTTGAAGTCCGACAGCGTCTCCGGGTCCTCCACGGTGTAGATCTTCTCTCCTGGACCCACGTATTGACCGTACTCATAGGGTTTATAGAAGATCTGGTTCTTCCACATGTTGAGGTCCAGGATGAGGACCAGGAAGATGATTCCGTAATTAAACCATTTACCTGGGATAAGAAAAGAGAGAATGTGGAACATCAGCGTGTTGGGAATTCATCCCAGTGTATTTGTGAGTCAGACGCATAGACTGTAAAAGAATATGGTCGCAGTGTGTGTGACGTCACACGTAGTGTTTCTGAAGAGTGTTTTTAAACCCCAAAGTGGGCGGAGCCGGCCGTCGCCATCTTGGCGGCGTCACTCCCGGATAAACGAACATGTGCAGCGAGGCGGATTAGCTGAGGTGACGTGACGCTAACAGACAGCAGACAAACGGCTAGCAGTGACATCAGCGGAAATCCACCTGTCACTCAAGTGGCCACGCCCTTAATTATGCAAAACTTTAAGGCTTAATATAATTTAAACGGATGAGTTATAAAAAATAAAAAAAACTCAGTTTTCATGAAGGACAAAATTAGCTATACAGACCAAAACCACTTTTTGCACCAGGCTGTAAACCTGAGTGTGTGTGTAAGTGTGAGAGTGTGAGTGTGTGTGCGTTTGTGTTTGTGAGTGTGTGTGTGTAAGTGTGTGTGTGTGTAAGTGTGAGAGTGTGTATGTGTGAGTGTGAGTGAGTGTGTGTGTGTGTGTGTGTGTGTAAGTGTGAGAGAGTGTGTGTGTGTGTGTGAGTGAGTGTGTGTGTGTGTGTGTAAGTGTGTGTGTGTGTGTGTGTGTGTGTGTGTGTTTGTGTGTGTTTGAGTGTAAGTGTGAGTGTGTGTGTGTGAGAAAGAGTGTGTGAGAGAGAGACCGTAAGGTTGCCGCTTGCTCAGACGGCCGCTTGAGAAAGTGAAATAACTGCGTTTGATGGATGCTAACGGCTGCCGTTGTTACAGTCGAATGCTAAATCTCAGCATAACACAATAAGGTTAAAGAGTTTTCCGAGCGGTTGAGCAGGACTGCCGTCTCCCATCGCCTCGAGG